>NW_025725350.1:0-34455 GCF_021461395.2 Schistocerca americana | reverse complement strand
CAAAGCAAACTACGCTCACTGGGCCAGGCGGCGCGGCGCGTCTCTTCTCATCGTCTCAAAATACGCTGCATAAACGTCCGTAACTCCTCGATGCCCTCACTTCAAATCTTAAAACTTTGACACCGCCAAGCGACCACCGACCTCAGTACGTCATACAAATTTCACCTCGATACGACCTTACTGTCCCTGAGAAAAACGCACTCAAAGACGCAAATACAAACCGAAAAACGGATTACACAAACTCGCGCAAAAGCTACTTTTTCGTCTGATGTACTTGCAAATTAAACACTTTCCGTTACTCTCCTTTCATTCCACTGTGGAAACTAGTATTTTTTTTACCTCGCCAAACGGTCCTATATCAAAGCAAACTACGCTCACTGGGCCAGGCGGCGCGGCGCGTCTCTTCTCATCGTCTCAAAATACGCTGCATAAACGTCCGTAACTCCTCGATGCCCTCACTTCAAATCTTAAAACTTTGACACCGCCAAGCGACCACCGACCTCAGTACGTCATACAAATTTCACCTCGATACGACCTTACTGTCCCTGAGAAAAACGCACTCAAAGACGCAAATACAAACCGAAAAACGGATTACACAAACTCGCGCAAAAGCTACTTTTTCGTCTGATGTACTTGCAAATTAAACACTTTCCGTTACTCTCCTTTCATTCCACTGTGGAAACTAGTATTTTTTTTACCTCGCCAAACGGTCCTATATCAAAGCAAACTACGCTCACTGGGCCAGGCGGCGCGGCGCGTCTCTTCTCATCGTCTCAAAATACGCTGCATAAACGTCCGTAACTCCTCGATGCCCTCACTTCAAATCTTAAAACTTTGACACCGCCAAGCGACCACCGACCTCAGTACGTCATACAAATTTCACCTCGATACGACCTTACTGTCCCTGAGAAAAACGCACTCAAAGACGCAAATACAAACCGAAAAACGGATTACACAAACTCGCGCAAAAGCTACTTTTTCGTCTGATGTACTTGCAAATTAAACACTTTCCGTTACTCTCCTTTCATTCCACTGTGGAAACTAGTATTTTTTTTACCTCGCCAAACGGTCCTATATCAAAGCAAACTACGCTCACTGGGCCAGGCGGCGCGGCGCGTCTCTTCTCATCGTCTCAAAATACGCTGCATAAACGTCCGTAACTCCTCGATGCCCTCACTTCAAATCTTAAAACTTTGACACCGCCAAGCGACCACCGACCTCAGTACGTCATACAAATTTCACCTCGATACGACCTTACTGTCCCTGAGAAAAACGCACTCAAAGACGCAAATACAAACCGAAAAACGGATTACACAAACTCGCGCAAAAGCTACTTTTTCGTCTGATGTACTTGCAAATTAAACACTTTCCGTTACTCTCCTTTCATTCCACTGTGGAAACTAGTATTTTTTTTACCTCGCCAAACGGTCCTATATCAAAGCAAACTACGCTCACTGGGCCAGGCGGCGCGGCGCGTCTCTTCTCATCGTCTCAAAATACGCTGCATAAACGTCCGTAACTCCTCGATGCCCTCACTTCAAATCTTAAAACTTTGACACCGCCAAGCGACCACCGACCTCAGTACGTCATACAAATTTCACCTCGATACGACCTTACTGTCCCTGAGAAAAACGCACTCAAAGACGCAAATACAAACCGAAAAACGGATTACACAAACTCGCGCAAAAGCTACTTTTTCGTCTGATGTACTTGCAAATTAAACACTTTCCGTTACTCTCCTTTCATTCCACTGTGGAAACTAGTATTTTTTTTACCTCGCCAAACGGTCCTATATCAAAGCAAACTACGCTCACTGGGCCAGGCGGCGCGGCGCGTCTCTTCTCATCGTCTCAAAATACGCTGCATAAACGTCCGTAACTCCTCGATGCCCTCACTTCAAATCTTAAAACTTTGACACCGCCAAGCGACCACCGACCTCAGTACGTCATACAAATTTCACCTCGATACGACCTTACTGTCCCTGAGAAAAACGCACTCAAAGACGCAAATACAAACCGAAAAACGGATTACACAAACTCGCGCAAAAGCTACTTTTTCGTCTGATGTACTTGCAAATTAAACACTTTCCGTTACTCTCCTTTCATTCCACTGTGGAAACTAGTATTTTTTTTACCTCGCCAAACGGTCCTATATCAAAGCAAACTACGCTCACTGGGCCAGGCGGCGCGGCGCGTCTCTTCTCATCGTCTCAAAATACGCTGCATAAACGTCCGTAACTCCTCGATGCCCTCACTTCAAATCTTAAAACTTTGACACCGCCAAGCGACCACCGACCTCAGTACGTCATACAAATTTCACCTCGATACGACCTTACTGTCCCTGAGAAAAACGCACTCAAAGACGCAAATACAAACCGAAAAACGGATTACACAAACTCGCGCAAAAGCTACTTTTTCGTCTGATGTACTTGCAAATTAAACACTTTCCGTTACTCTCCTTTCATTCCACTGTGGAAACTAGTATTTTTTTTACCTCGCCAAACGGTCCTATATCAAAGCAAACTACGCTCACTGGGCCAGGCGGCGCGGCGCGTCTCTTCTCATCGTCTCAAAATACGCTGCATAAACGTCCGTAACTCCTCGATGCCCTCACTTCAAATCTTAAAACTTTGACACCGCCAAGCGACCACCGACCTCAGTACGTCATACAAATTTCACCTCGATACGACCTTACTGTCCCTGAGAAAAACGCACTCAAAGACGCAAATACAAACCGAAAAACGGATTACACAAACTCGCGCAAAAGCTACTTTTTCGTCTGATGTACTTGCAAATTAAACACTTTCCGTTACTCTCCTTTCATTCCACTGTGGAAACTAGTATTTTTTTTACCTCGCCAAACGGTCCTATATCAAAGCAAACTACGCTCACTGGGCCAGGCGGCGCGGCGCGTCTCTTCTCATCGTCTCAAAATACGCTGCATAAACGTCCGTAACTCCTCGATGCCCTCACTTCAAATCTTAAAACTTTGACACCGCCAAGCGACCACCGACCTCAGTACGTCATACAAATTTCACCTCGATACGACCTTACTGTCCCTGAGAAAAACGCACTCAAAGACGCAAATACAAACCGAAAAACGGATTACACAAACTCGCGCAAAAGCTACTTTTTCGTCTGATGTACTTGCAAATTAAACACTTTCCGTTACTCTCCTTTCATTCCACTGTGGAAACTAGTATTTTTTTTACCTCGCCAAACGGTCCTATATCAAAGCAAACTACGCTCACTGGGCCAGGCGGCGCGGCGCGTCTCTTCTCATCGTCTCAAAATACGCTGCATAAACGTCCGTAACTCCTCGATGCCCTCACTTCAAATCTTAAAACTTTGACACCGCCAAGCGACCACCGACCTCAGTACGTCATACAAATTTCACCTCGATACGACCTTACTGTCCCTGAGAAAAACGCACTCAAAGACGCAAATACAAACCGAAAAACGGATTACACAAACTCGCGCAAAAGCTACTTTTTCGTCTGATGTACTTGCAAATTAAACACTTTCCGTTACTCTCCTTTCATTCCACTGTGGAAACTAGTATTTTTTTTACCTCGCCAAACGGTCCTATATCAAAGCAAACTACGCTCACTGGGCCAGGCGGCGCGGCGCGTCTCTTCTCATCGTCTCAAAATACGCTGCATAAACGTCCGTAACTCCTCGATGCCCTCACTTCAAATCTTAAAACTTTGACACCGCCAAGCGACCACCGACCTCAGTACGTCATACAAATTTCACCTCGATACGACCTTACTGTCCCTGAGAAAAACGCACTCAAAGACGCAAATACAAACCGAAAAACGGATTACACAAACTCGCGCAAAAGCTACTTTTTCGTCTGATGTACTTGCAAATTAAACACTTTCCGTTACTCTCCTTTCATTCCACTGTGGAAACTAGTATTTTTTTTACCTCGCCAAACGGTCCTATATCAAAGCAAACTACGCTCACTGGGCCAGGCGGCGCGGCGCGTCTCTTCTCATCGTCTCAAAATACGCTGCATAAACGTCCGTAACTCCTCGATGCCCTCACTTCAAATCTTAAAACTTTGACACCGCCAAGCGACCACCGACCTCAGTACGTCATACAAATTTCACCTCGATACGACCTTACTGTCCCTGAGAAAAACGCACTCAAAGACGCAAATACAAACCGAAAAACGGATTACACAAACTCGCGCAAAAGCTACTTTTTCGTCTGATGTACTTGCAAATTAAACACTTTCCGTTACTCTCCTTTCATTCCACTGTGGAAACTAGTATTTTTTTTACCTCGCCAAACGGTCCTATATCAAAGCAAACTACGCTCACTGGGCCAGGCGGCGCGGCGCGTCTCTTCTCATCGTCTCAAAATACGCTGCATAAACGTCCGTAACTCCTCGATGCCCTCACTTCAAATCTTAAAACTTTGACACCGCCAAGCGACCACCGACCTCAGTACGTCATACAAATTTCACCTCGATACGACCTTACTGTCCCTGAGAAAAACGCACTCAAAGACGCAAATACAAACCGAAAAACGGATTACACAAACTCGCGCAAAAGCTACTTTTTCGTCTGATGTACTTGCAAATTAAACACTTTCCGTTACTCTCCTTTCATTCCACTGTGGAAACTAGTATTTTTTTTACCTCGCCAAACGGTCCTATATCAAAGCAAACTACGCTCACTGGGCCAGGCGGCGCGGCGCGTCTCTTCTCATCGTCTCAAAATACGCTGCATAAACGTCCGTAACTCCTCGATGCCCTCACTTCAAATCTTAAAACTTTGACACCGCCAAGCGACCACCGACCTCAGTACGTCATACAAATTTCACCTCGATACGACCTTACTGTCCCTGAGAAAAACGCACTCAAAGACGCAAATACAAACCGAAAAACGGATTACACAAACTCGCGCAAAAGCTACTTTTTCGTCTGATGTACTTGCAAATTAAACACTTTCCGTTACTCTCCTTTCATTCCACTGTGGAAACTAGTATTTTTTTTACCTCGCCAAACGGTCCTATATCAAAGCAAACTACGCTCACTGGGCCAGGCGGCGCGGCGCGTCTCTTCTCATCGTCTCAAAATACGCTGCATAAACGTCCGTAACTCCTCGATGCCCTCACTTCAAATCTTAAAACTTTGACACCGCCAAGCGACCACCGACCTCAGTACGTCATACAAATTTCACCTCGATACGACCTTACTGTCCCTGAGAAAAACGCACTCAAAGACGCAAATACAAACCGAAAAACGGATTACACAAACTCGCGCAAAAGCTACTTTTTCGTCTGATGTACTTGCAAATTAAACACTTTCCGTTACTCTCCTTTCATTCCACTGTGGAAACTAGTATTTTTTTTACCTCGCCAAACGGTCCTATATCAAAGCAAACTACGCTCACTGGGCCAGGCGGCGCGGCGCGTCTCTTCTCATCGTCTCAAAATACGCTGCATAAACGTCCGTAACTCCTCGATGCCCTCACTTCAAATCTTAAAACTTTGACACCGCCAAGCGACCACCGACCTCAGTACGTCATACAAATTTCACCTCGATACGACCTTACTGTCCCTGAGAAAAACGCACTCAAAGACGCAAATACAAACCGAAAAACGGATTACACAAACTCGCGCAAAAGCTACTTTTTCGTCTGATGTACTTGCAAATTAAACACTTTCCGTTACTCTCCTTTCATTCCACTGTGGAAACTAGTATTTTTTTTACCTCGCCAAACGGTCCTATATCAAAGCAAACTACGCTCACTGGGCCAGGCGGCGCGGCGCGTCTCTTCTCATCGTCTCAAAATACGCTGCATAAACGTCCGTAACTCCTCGATGCCCTCACTTCAAATCTTAAAACTTTGACACCGCCAAGCGACCACCGACCTCAGTACGTCATACAAATTTCACCTCGATACGACCTTACTGTCCCTGAGAAAAACGCACTCAAAGACGCAAATACAAACCGAAAAACGGATTACACAAACTCGCGCAAAAGCTACTTTTTCGTCTGATGTACTTGCAAATTAAACACTTTCCGTTACTCTCCTTTCATTCCACTGTGGAAACTAGTATTTTTTTTACCTCGCCAAACGGTCCTATATCAAAGCAAACTACGCTCACTGGGCCAGGCGGCGCGGCGCGTCTCTTCTCATCGTCTCAAAATACGCTGCATAAACGTCCGTAACTCCTCGATGCCCTCACTTCAAATCTTAAAACTTTGACACCGCCAAGCGACCACCGACCTCAGTACGTCATACAAATTTCACCTCGATACGACCTTACTGTCCCTGAGAAAAACGCACTCAAAGACGCAAATACAAACCGAAAAACGGATTACACAAACTCGCGCAAAAGCTACTTTTTCGTCTGATGTACTTGCAAATTAAACACTTTCCGTTACTCTCCTTTCATTCCACTGTGGAAACTAGTATTTTTTTTACCTCGCCAAACGGTCCTATATCAAAGCAAACTACGCTCACTGGGCCAGGCGGCGCGGCGCGTCTCTTCTCATCGTCTCAAAATACGCTGCATAAACGTCCGTAACTCCTCGATGCCCTCACTTCAAATCTTAAAACTTTGACACCGCCAAGCGACCACCGACCTCAGTACGTCATACAAATTTCACCTCGATACGACCTTACTGTCCCTGAGAAAAACGCACTCAAAGACGCAAATACAAACCGAAAAACGGATTACACAAACTCGCGCAAAAGCTACTTTTTCGTCTGATGTACTTGCAAATTAAACACTTTCCGTTACTCTCCTTTCATTCCACTGTGGAAACTAGTATTTTTTTTACCTCGCCAAACGGTCCTATATCAAAGCAAACTACGCTCACTGGGCCAGGCGGCGCGGCGCGTCTCTTCTCATCGTCTCAAAATACGCTGCATAAACGTCCGTAACTCCTCGATGCCCTCACTTCAAATCTTAAAACTTTGACACCGCCAAGCGACCACCGACCTCAGTACGTCATACAAATTTCACCTCGATACGACCTTACTGTCCCTGAGAAAAACGCACTCAAAGACGCAAATACAAACCGAAAAACGGATTACACAAACTCGCGCAAAAGCTACTTTTTCGTCTGATGTACTTGCAAATTAAACACTTTCCGTTACTCTCCTTTCATTCCACTGTGGAAACTAGTATTTTTTTTACCTCGCCAAACGGTCCTATATCAAAGCAAACTACGCTCACTGGGCCAGGCGGCGCGGCGCGTCTCTTCTCATCGTCTCAAAATACGCTGCATAAACGTCCGTAACTCCTCGATGCCCTCACTTCAAATCTTAAAACTTTGACACCGCCAAGCGACCACCGACCTCAGTACGTCATACAAATTTCACCTCGATACGACCTTACTGTCCCTGAGAAAAACGCACTCAAAGACGCAAATACAAACCGAAAAACGGATTACACAAACTCGCGCAAAAGCTACTTTTTCGTCTGATGTACTTGCAAATTAAACACTTTCCGTTACTCTCCTTTCATTCCACTGTGGAAACTAGTATTTTTTTTACCTCGCCAAACGGTCCTATATCAAAGCAAACTACGCTCACTGGGCCAGGCGGCGCGGCGCGTCTCTTCTCATCGTCTCAAAATACGCTGCATAAACGTCCGTAACTCCTCGATGCCCTCACTTCAAATCTTAAAACTTTGACACCGCCAAGCGACCACCGACCTCAGTACGTCATACAAATTTCACCTCGATACGACCTTACTGTCCCTGAGAAAAACGCACTCAAAGACGCAAATACAAACCGAAAAACGGATTACACAAACTCGCGCAAAAGCTACTTTTTCGTCTGATGTACTTGCAAATTAAACACTTTCCGTTACTCTCCTTTCATTCCACTGTGGAAACTAGTATTTTTTTTACCTCGCCAAACGGTCCTATATCAAAGCAAACTACGCTCACTGGGCCAGGCGGCGCGGCGCGTCTCTTCTCATCGTCTCAAAATACGCTGCATAAACGTCCGTAACTCCTCGATGCCCTCACTTCAAATCTTAAAACTTTGACACCGCCAAGCGACCACCGACCTCAGTACGTCATACAAATTTCACCTCGATACGACCTTACTGTCCCTGAGAAAAACGCACTCAAAGACGCAAATACAAACCGAAAAACGGATTACACAAACTCGCGCAAAAGCTACTTTTTCGTCTGATGTACTTGCAAATTAAACACTTTCCGTTACTCTCCTTTCATTCCACTGTGGAAACTAGTATTTTTTTTACCTCGCCAAACGGTCCTATATCAAAGCAAACTACGCTCACTGGGCCAGGCGGCGCGGCGCGTCTCTTCTCATCGTCTCAAAATACGCTGCATAAACGTCCGTAACTCCTCGATGCCCTCACTTCAAATCTTAAAACTTTGACACCGCCAAGCGACCACCGACCTCAGTACGTCATACAAATTTCACCTCGATACGACCTTACTGTCCCTGAGAAAAACGCACTCAAAGACGCAAATACAAACCGAAAAACGGATTACACAAACTCGCGCAAAAGCTACTTTTTCGTCTGATGTACTTGCAAATTAAACACTTTCCGTTACTCTCCTTTCATTCCACTGTGGAAACTAGTATTTTTTTTACCTCGCCAAACGGTCCTATATCAAAGCAAACTACGCTCACTGGGCCAGGCGGCGCGGCGCGTCTCTTCTCATCGTCTCAAAATACGCTGCATAAACGTCCGTAACTCCTCGATGCCCTCACTTCAAATCTTAAAACTTTGACACCGCCAAGCGACCACCGACCTCAGTACGTCATACAAATTTCACCTCGATACGACCTTACTGTCCCTGAGAAAAACGCACTCAAAGACGCAAATACAAACCGAAAAACGGATTACACAAACTCGCGCAAAAGCTACTTTTTCGTCTGATGTACTTGCAAATTAAACACTTTCCGTTACTCTCCTTTCATTCCACTGTGGAAACTAGTATTTTTTTTACCTCGCCAAACGGTCCTATATCAAAGCAAACTACGCTCACTGGGCCAGGCGGCGCGGCGCGTCTCTTCTCATCGTCTCAAAATACGCTGCATAAACGTCCGTAACTCCTCGATGCCCTCACTTCAAATCTTAAAACTTTGACACCGCCAAGCGACCACCGACCTCAGTACGTCATACAAATTTCACCTCGATACGACCTTACTGTCCCTGAGAAAAACGCACTCAAAGACGCAAATACAAACCGAAAAACGGATTACACAAACTCGCGCAAAAGCTACTTTTTCGTCTGATGTACTTGCAAATTAAACACTTTCCGTTACTCTCCTTTCATTCCACTGTGGAAACTAGTATTTTTTTTACCTCGCCAAACGGTCCTATATCAAAGCAAACTACGCTCACTGGGCCAGGCGGCGCGGCGCGTCTCTTCTCATCGTCTCAAAATACGCTGCATAAACGTCCGTAACTCCTCGATGCCCTCACTTCAAATCTTAAAACTTTGACACCGCCAAGCGACCACCGACCTCAGTACGTCATACAAATTTCACCTCGATACGACCTTACTGTCCCTGAGAAAAACGCACTCAAAGACGCAAATACAAACCGAAAAACGGATTACACAAACTCGCGCAAAAGCTACTTTTTCGTCTGATGTACTTGCAAATTAAACACTTTCCGTTACTCTCCTTTCATTCCACTGTGGAAACTAGTATTTTTTTTACCTCGCCAAACGGTCCTATATCAAAGCAAACTACGCTCACTGGGCCAGGCGGCGCGGCGCGTCTCTTCTCATCGTCTCAAAATACGCTGCATAAACGTCCGTAACTCCTCGATGCCCTCACTTCAAATCTTAAAACTTTGACACCGCCAAGCGACCACCGACCTCAGTACGTCATACAAATTTCACCTCGATACGACCTTACTGTCCCTGAGAAAAACGCACTCAAAGACGCAAATACAAACCGAAAAACGGATTACACAAACTCGCGCAAAAGCTACTTTTTCGTCTGATGTACTTGCAAATTAAACACTTTCCGTTACTCTCCTTTCATTCCACTGTGGAAACTAGTATTTTTTTACCTCGCCAAACGGTCCTATATCAAAGCAAACTACGCTCACTGGGCCAGGCGGCGCGGCGCGTCTCTTCTCATCGTCTCAAAATACGCTGCATAAACGTCCGTAACTCCTCGATGCCCTCACTTCAAATCTTAAAACTTTGACACCGCCAAGCGACCACCGACCTCAGTACGTCATACAAATTTCACCTCGATACGACCTTACTGTCCCTGAGAAAAACGCACTCAAAGACGCAAATACAAACCGAAAAACGGATTACACAAACTCGCGCAAAAGCTACTTTTTCGTCTGATGTACTTGCAAATTAAACACTTTCCGTTACTCTCCTTTCATTCCACTGTGGAAACTAGTATTTTTTTTACCTCGCCAAACGGTCCTATATCAAAGCAAACTACGCTCACTGGGCCAGGCGGCGCGGCGCGTCTCTTCTCATCGTCTCAAAATACGCTGCATAAACGTCCGTAACTCCTCGATGCCCTCACTTCAAATCTTAAAACTTTGACACCGCCAAGCGACCACCGACCTCAGTACGTCATACAAATTTCACCTCGATACGACCTTACTGTCCCTGAGAAAAACGCACTCAAAGACGCAAATACAAACCGAAAAACGGATTACACAAACTCGCGCAAAAGCTACTTTTTCGTCTGATGTACTTGCAAATTAAACACTTTCCGTTACTCTCCTTTCATTCCACTGTGGAAACTAGTATTTTTTTTACCTCGCCAAACGGTCCTATATCAAAGCAAACTACGCTCACTGGGCCAGGCGGCGCGGCGCGTCTCTTCTCATCGTCTCAAAATACGCTGCATAAACGTCCGTAACTCCTCGATGCCCTCACTTCAAATCTTAAAACTTTGACACCGCCAAGCGACCACCGACCTCAGTACGTCATACAAATTTCACCTCGATACGACCTTACTGTCCCTGAGAAAAACGCACTCAAAGACGCAAATACAAACCGAAAAACGGATTACACAAACTCGCGCAAAAGCTACTTTTTCGTCTGATGTACTTGCAAATTAAACACTTTCCGTTACTCTCCTTTCATTCCACTGTGGAAACTAGTATTTTTTTTACCTCGCCAAACGGTCCTATATCAAAGCAAACTACGCTCACTGGGCCAGGCGGCGCGGCGCGTCTCTTCTCATCGTCTCAAAATACGCTGCATAAACGTCCGTAACTCCTCGATGCCCTCACTTCAAATCTTAAAACTTTGACACCGCCAAGCGACCACCGACCTCAGTACGTCATACAAATTTCACCTCGATACGACCTTACTGTCCCTGAGAAAAACGCACTCAAAGACGCAAATACAAACCGAAAAACGGATTACACAAACTCGCGCAAAAGCTACTTTTTCGTCTGATGTACTTGCAAATTAAACACTTTCCGTTACTCTCCTTTCATTCCACTGTGGAAACTAGTATTTTTGTTACCTCGCCAAACGGTCCTATATCAAAGCAAACTACGCTCACTGGGCCAGGCGGCGCGGCGCGTCTCTTCTCATCGTCTCAAAATACGCTGCATAAACGTCCGTAACTCCTCGATGCCCTCACTTCAAATCTTAAAACTTTGACACCGCCAAGCGACCACCGACCTCAGTACGTCATACAAATTTCACCTCGATACGACCTTACTGTCCCTGAGAAAAACGCACTCAAAGACGCAAATACAAACCGAAAAACGGATTACACAAACTCGCGCAAAAGCTACTTTTTCGTCTGATGTACTTGCAAATTAAACACTTTCCGTTACTCTCCTTTCATTCCACTGTGGAAACTAGTATTTTTTTTACCTCGCCAAACGGTCCTATATCAAAGCAAACTACGCTCACTGGGCCAGGCGGCGCGGCGCGTCTCTTCTCATCGTCTCAAAATACGCTGCATAAACGTCCGTAACTCCTCGATGCCCTCACTTCAAATCTTAAAACTTTGACACCGCCAAGCGACCACCGACCTCAGTACGTCATACAAATTTCACCTCGATACGACCTTACTGTCCCTGAGAAAAACGCACTCAAAGACGCAAATACAAACCGAAAAACGGATTACACAAACTCGCGCAAAAGCTACTTTTTCGTCTGATGTACTTGCAAATTAAACACTTTCCGTTACTCTCCTTTCATTCCACTGTGGAAACTAGTATTTTTTTTACCTCGCCAAACGGTCCTATATCAAAGCAAACTACGCTCACTGGGCCAGGCGGCGCGGCGCGTCTCTTCTCATCGTCTCAAAATACGCTGCATAAACGTCCGTAACTCCTCGATGCCCTCACTTCAAATCTTAAAACTTTGACACCGCCAAGCGACCACCGACCTCAGTACGTCATACAAATTTCACCTCGATACGACCTTACTGTCCCTGAGAAAAACGCACTCAAAGACGCAAATACAAACCGAAAAACGGATTACACAAACTCGCGCAAAAGCTACTTTTTCGTCTGATGTACTTGCAAATTAAACACTTTCCGTTACTCTCCTTTCATTCCACTGTGGAAACTAGTATTTTTTTTACCTCGCCAAACGGTCCTATATCAAAGCAAACTACGCTCACTGGGCCAGGCGGCGCGGCGCGTCTCTTCTCATCGTCTCAAAATACGCTGCATAAACGTCCGTAACTCCTCGATGCCCTCACTTCAAATCTTAAAACTTTGACACCGCCAAGCGACCACCGACCTCAGTACGTCATACAAATTTCACCTCGATACGACCTTACTGTCCCTGAGAAAAACGCACTCAAAGACGCAAATACAAACCGAAAAACGGATTACACAAACTCGCGCAAAAGCTACTTTTTCGTCTGATGTACTTGCAAATTAAACACTTTCCGTTACTCTCCTTTCATTCCACTGTGGAAACTAGTATTTTTTTTACCTCGCCAAACGGTCCTATATCAAAGCAAACTACGCTCACTGGGCCAGGCGGCGCGGCGCGTCTCTTCTCATCGTCTCAAAATACGCTGCATAAACGTCCGTAACTCCTCGATGCCCTCACTTCAAATCTTAAAACTTTGACACCGCCAAGCGACCACCGACCTCAGTACGTCATACAAATTTCACCTCGATACGACCTTACTGTCCCTGAGAAAAACGCACTCAAAGACGCAAATACAAACCGAAAAACGGATTACACAAACTCGCGCAAAAGCTACTTTTTCGTCTGATGTACTTGCAAATTAAACACTTTCCGTTACTCTCCTTTCATTCCACTGTGGAAACTAGTATTTTTTTTTACCTCGCCAAACGGTCCTATATCAAAGCAAACTACGCTCACTGGGCCAGGCGGCGCGGCGCGTCTCTTCTCATCGTCTCAAAATACGCTGCATAAACGTCCGTAACTCCTCGATGCCCTCACTTCAAATCTTAAAACTTTGACACCGCCAAGCGACCACCGACCTCAGTACGTCATACAAATTTCACCTCGATACGACCTTACTGTCCCTGAGAAAAACGCACTCAAAGACGCAAATACAAACCGAAAAACGGATTACACAAACTCGCGCAAAAGCTACTTTTTCGTCTGATGTACTTGCAAATTAAACACTTTCCGTTACTCTCCTTTCATTCCACTGTGGAAACTAGTATTTTTTTTACCTCGCCAAACGGTCCTATATCAAAGCAAACTACGCTCACTGGGCCAGGCGGCGCGGCGCGTCTCTTCTCATCGTCTCAAAATACGCTGCATAAACGTCCGTAACTCCTCGATGCCCTCACTTCAAATCTTAAAACTTTGACACCGCCAAGCGACCACCGACCTCAGTACGTCATACAAATTTCACCTCGATACGACCTTACTGTCCCTGAGAAAAACGCACTCAAAGACGCAAATACAAACCGAAAAACGGATTACACAAACTCGCGCAAAAGCTACTTTTTCGTCTGATGTACTTGCAAATTAAACACTTTCCGTTACTCTCCTTTCATTCCACTGTGGAAACTAGTATTTTTTTTACCTCGCCAAACGGTCCTATATCAAAGCAAACTACGCTCACTGGGCCAGGCGGCGCGGCGCGTCTCTTCTCATCGTCTCAAAATACGCTGCATAAACGTCCGTAACTCCTCGATGCCCTCACTTCAAATCTTAAAACTTTGACACCGCCAAGCGACCACCGACCTCAGTACGTCATACAAATTTCACCTCGATACGACCTTACTGTCCCTGAGAAAAACGCACTCAAAGACGCAAATACAAACCGAAAAACGGATTACACAAACTCGCGCAAAAGCTACTTTTTCGTCTGATGTACTTGCAAATTAAACACTTTCCGTTACTCTCCTTTCATTCCACTGTGGAAACTAGTATTTTTTTTACCTCGCCAAACGGTCCTATATCAAAGCAAACTACGCTCACTGGGCCAGGCGGCGCGGCGCGTCTCTTCTCATCGTCTCAAAATACGCTGCATAAACGTCCGTAACTCCTCGATGCCCTCACTTCAAATCTTAAAACTTTGACACCGCCAAGCGACCACCGACCTCAGTACGTCATACAAATTTCACCTCGATACGACCTTACTGTCCCTGAGAAAAACGCACTCAAAGACGCAAATACAAACCGAAAAACGGATTACACAAACTCGCGCAAAAGCTACTTTTTCGTCTGATGTACTTGCAAATTAAACACTTTCCGTTACTCTCCTTTCATTCCACTGTGGAAACTAGTATTTTTTTTACCTCGCCAAACGGTCCTATATCAAAGCAAACTACGCTCACTGGGCCAGGCGGCGCGGCGCGTCTCTTCTCATCGTCTCAAAATACGCTGCATAAACGTCCGTAACTCCTCGATGCCCTCACTTCAAATCTTAAAACTTTGACACCGCCAAGCGACCACCGACCTCAGTACGTCATACAAATTTCACCTCGATACGACCTTACTGTCCCTGAGAAAAACGCACTCAAAGACGCAAATACAAACCGAAAAACGGATTACACAAACTCGCGCAAAAGCTACTTTTTCGTCTGATGTACTTGCAAATTAAACACTTTCCGTTACTCTCCTTTCATTCCACTGTGGAAACTAGTATTTTTTTTACCTCGCCAAACGGTCCTATATCAAAGCAAACTACGCTCACTGGGCCAGGCGGCGCGGCGCGTCTCTTCTCATCGTCTCAAAATACGCTGCATAAACGTCCGTAACTCCTCGATGCCCTCACTTCAAATCTTAAAACTTTGACACCGCCAAGCGACCACCGACCTCAGTACGTCATACAAATTTCACCTCGATACGACCTTACTGTCCCTGAGAAAAACGCACTCAAAGACGCAAATACAAACCGAAAAACGGATTACACAAACTCGCGCAAAAGCTACTTTTTCGTCTGATGTACTTGCAAATTAAACACTTTCCGTTACTCTCCTTTCATTCCACTGTGGAAACTAGTATTTTTTTTACCTCGCCAAACGGTCCTATATCAAAGCAAACTACGCTCACTGGGCCAGGCGGCGCGGCGCGTCTCTTCTCATCGTCTCAAAATACGCTGCATAAACGTCCGTAACTCCTCGATGCCCTCACTTCAAATCTTAAAACTTTGACACCGCCAAGCGACCACCGACCTCAGTACGTCATACAAATTTCACCTCGATACGACCTTACTGTCCCTGAGAAAAACGCACTCAAAGACGCAAATACAAACCGAAAAACGGATTACACAAACTCGCGCAAAAGCTACTTTTTCGTCTGATGTACTTGCAAATTAAACACTTTCCGTTACTCTCCTTTCATTCCACTGTGGAAACTAGTATTTTTTTTACCTCGCCAAACGGTCCTATATCAAAGCAAACTACGCTCACTGGGCCAGGCGGCGCGGCGCGTCTCTTCTCATCGTCTCAAAATACGCTGCATAAACGTCCGTAACTCCTCGATGCCCTCACTTCAAATCTTAAAACTTTGACACCGCCAAGCGACCACCGACCTCAGTACGTCATACAAATTTCACCTCGATACGACCTTACTGTCCCTGAGAAAAACGCACTCAAAGACGCAAATACAAACCGAAAAACGGATTACACAAACTCGCGCAAAAGCTACTTTTTCGTCTGATGTACTTGCAAATTAAACACTTTCCGTTACTCTCCTTTCATTCCACTGTGGAAACTAGTATTTTTTTTACCTCGCCAAACGGTCCTATATCAAAGCAAACTACGCTCACTGGGCCAGGCGGCGCGGCGCGTCTCTTCTCATCGTCTCAAAATACGCTGCATAAACGTCCGTAACTCCTCGATGCCCTCACTTCAAATCTTAAAACTTTGACACCGCCAAGCGACCACCGACCTCAGTACGTCATACAAATTTCACCTCGATACGACCTTACTGTCCCTGAGAAAAACGCACTCAAAGACGCAAATACAAACCGAAAAACGGATTACACAAACTCGCGCAAAAGCTACTTTTTCGTCTGATGTACTTGCAAATTAAACACTTTCCGTTACTCTCCTTTCATTCCACTGTGGAAACTAGTATTTTTTTTACCTCGCCAAACGGTCCTATATCAAAGCAAACTACGCTCACTGGGCCAGGCGGCGCGGCGCGTCTCTTCTCATCGTCTCAAAATACGCTGCATAAACGTCCGTAACTCCTCGATGCCCTCACTTCAAATCTTAAAACTTTGACACCGCCAAGCGACCACCGACCTCAGTACGTCATACAAATTTCACCTCGATACGACCTTACTGTCCCTGAGAAAAACGCACTCAAAGACGCAAATACAAACCGAAAAAACGGATTACACAAACTCGCGCAAAAGCTACTTTTTCGTCTGATGTACTTGCAAATTAAACACTTTCCGTTACTCTCCTTTCATTCCACTGTGGAAACTAGTATTTTTTTTACCTCGCCAAACGGTCCTATATCAAAGCAAACTACGCTCACTGGGCCAGGCGGCGCGGCGCGTCTCTTCTCATCGTCTCAAAATACGCTGCATAAACGTCCGTAACTCCTCGATGCCCTCACTTCAAATCTTAAAACTTTGACACCGCCAAGCGACCACCGACCTCAGTACGTCATACAAATTTCACCTCGATACGACCTTACTGTCCCTGAGAAAAACGCACTCAAAGACGCAAATACAAACCGAAAAACGGATTACACAAACTCGCGCAAAAGCTACTTTTTCGTCTGATGTACTTGCAAATTAAACACTTTCCGTTACTCTCCTTTCATTCCACTGTGGAAACTAGTATTTTTTTTACCTCGCCAAACGGTCCTATATCAAAGCAAACTACGCTCACTGGGCCAGGCGGCGCGGCGCGTCTCTTCTCATCGTCTCAAAATACGCTGCATAAACGTCCGTAACTCCTCGATGCCCTCACTTCAAATCTTAAAACTTTGACACCGCCAAGCGACCACCGACCTCAGTACGTCATACAAATTTCACCTCGATACGACCTTACTGTCCCTGAGAAAAACGCACTCAAAGACGCAAATACAAACCGAAAAACGGATTACACAAACTCGCGCAAAAGCTACTTTTTCGTCTGATGTACTTGCAAATTAAACACTTTCCGTTACTCTCCTTTCATTCCACTGTGGAAACTAGTATTTTTTTTTACCTCGCCAAACGGTCCTATATCAAAGCAAACTACGCTCACTGGGCCAGGCGGCGCGGCGCGTCTCTTCTCATCGTCTCAAAATACGCTGCATAAACGTCCGTAACTCCTCGATGCCCTCACTTCAAATCTTAAAACTTTGACACCGCCAAGCGACCACCGACCTCAGTACGTCATACAAATTTCACCTCGATACGACCTTACTGTCCCTGAGAAAAACGCACTCAAAGACGCAAATACAAACCGAAAAACGGATTACACAAACTCGCGCAAAAGCTACTTTTTCGTCTGATGTACTTGCAAATTAAACACTTTCCGTTACTCTCCTTTCATTCCACTGTGGAAACTAGTATTTTTTTTACCTCGCCAAACGGTCCTATATCAAAGCAAACTACGCTCACTGGGCCAGGCGGCGCGGCGCGTCTCTTCTCATCGTCTCAAAATACGCTGCATAAACGTCCGTAACTCCTCGATGCCCTCACTTCAAATCTTAAAACTTTGACACCGCCAAGCGACCACCGACCTCAGTACGTCATACAAATTTCACCTCGATACGACCTTACTGTCCCTGAGAAAAACGCACTCAAAGACGCAAATACAAACCGAAAAACGGATTACACAAACTCGCGCAAAAGCTACTTTTTCGTCTGATGTACTTGCAAATTAAACACTTTCCGTTACTCTCCTTTCATTCCACTGTGGAAACTAGTATTTTTTTTACCTCGCCAAACGGTCCTATATCAAAGCAAACTACGCTCACTGGGCCAGGCGGCGCGGCGCGTCTCTTCTCATCGTCTCAAAATACGCTGCATAAACGTCCGTAACTCCTCGATGCCCTCACTTCAAATCTTAAAACTTTGACACCGCCAAGCGACCACCGACCTCAGTACGTCATACAAATTTGATACGACCTTACTGTCCCTGAGAAAAACGCACTCAAAGACGCAAATACAAACCGAAAAACGGATTACACAAACTCGCGCAAAAGCTACTTTTTCGTCTGATGTACTTGCAAATTAAACACTTTCCGTTACTCTCCTTTCATTCCACTGTGGAAACTAGTATTTTTTTTACCTCGCCAAACGGTCCTATATCAAAGCAAACTACGCTCACTGGGCCAGGCGGCGCGGCGCGTCTCTTCTCATCGTCTCAAAATACGCTGCATAAACGTCCGTAACTCCTCGATGCCCTCACTTCAAATCTTAAAACTTTGACACCGCCAAGCGACCACCGACCTCAGTACGTCATACAAATTTCACCTCGATACGACCTTACTGTCCCTGAGAAAAACGCACTCAAAGACGCAAATACAAACCGAAAAACGGATTACACAAACTCGCGCAAAAGCTACTTTTTCGTCTGATGTACTTGCAAATTAAACACTTTCCGTTACTCTCCTTTCATTCCACTGTGGAAACTAGTATTTTTTTTACCTCGCCAAACGGTCCTATATCAAAGCAAACTACGCTCACTGGGCCAGGCGGCGCGGCGCGTCTCTTCTCATCGTCTCAAAATACGCTGCATAAACGTCCGTAACTCCTCGATGCCCTCACTTCAAATCTTAAAACTTTGACACCGCCAAGCGACCACCGACCTCAGTACGTCATACAAATTTCACCTCGATACGACCTTACTGTCCCTGAGAAAAACGCACTCAAAGACGCAAATACAAACCGAAAAACGGATTACACAAACTCGCGCAAAAGCTACTTTTTCGTCTGATGTACTTGCAAATTAAACACTTTCCGTTACTCTCCTTTCATTCCACTGTGGAAACTAGTATTTTTTTTACCTCGCCAAACGGTCCTATATCAAAGCAAACTACGCTCACTGGGCCAGGCGGCGCGGCGCGTCTCTTCTCATCGTCTCAAAATACGCTGCATAAACGTCCGTAACTCCTCGATGCCCTCACTTCAAATCTTAAAACTTTGACACCGCCAAGCGACCACCGACCTCAGTACGTCATACAAATTTCACCTCGATACGACCTTACTGTCCCTGAGAAAAACGCACTCAAAGACGCAAATACAAACCGAAAAACGGATTACACAAACTCGCGCAAAAGCTACTTTTTCGTCTGATGTACTTGCAAATTAAACACTTTCCGTTACTCTCCTTTCATTCCACTGTGGAAACTAGTATTTTTTTTACCTCGCCAAACGGTCCTATATCAAAGCAAACTACGCTCACTGGGCCAGGCGGCGCGGCGCGTCTCTTCTCATCGTCTCAAAATACGCTGCATAAACGTCCGTAACTCCTCGATGCCCTCACTTCAAATCTTAAAACTTTGACACCGCCAAGCGACCACCGACCTCAGTACGTCATACAAATTTCACCTCGATACGACCTTACTGTCCCTGAGAAAAACGCACTCAAAGACGCAAATACAAACCGAAAAACGGATTACACAAACTCGCGCAAAAGCTACTTTTTCGTCTGATGTACTTGCAAATTAAACACTTTCCGTTACTCTCCTTTCATTCCACTGTGGAAACTAGTATTTTTTTTACCTCGCCAAACGGTCCTATATCAAAGCAAACTACGCTCACTGGGCCAGGCGGCGCGGCGCGTCTCTTCTCATCGTCTCAAAATACGCTGCATAAACGTCCGTAACTCCTCGATGCCCTCACTTCAAATCTTAAAACTTTGACACCGCCAAGCGACCACCGACCTCAGTACGTCATACAAATTTCACCTCGATACGACCTTACTGTCCCTGAGAAAAACGCACTCAAAGACGCAAATACAAACCGAAAAACGGATTACACAAACTCGCGCAAAAGCTACTTTTTCGTCTGATGTACTTGCAAATTAAACACTTTCCGTTACTCTCCTTTCATTCCACTGTGGAAACTAGTATTTTTTTTACCTCGCCAAACGGTCCTATATCAAAGCAAACTACGCTCACTGGGCCAGGCGGCGCGGCGCGTCTCTTCTCATCGTCTCAAAATACGCTGCATAAACGTCCGTAACTCCTCGATGCCCTCACTTCAAATCTTAAAACTTTGACACCGCCAAGCGACCACCGACCTCAGTACGTCATACAAATTTCACCTCGATACGACCTTACTGTCCCTGAGAAAAACGCACTCAAAGACGCAAATACAAACCGAAAAACGGATTACACAAACTCGCGCAAAAGCTACTTTTTCGTCTGATGTACTTGCAAATTAAACACTTTCCGTTACTCTCCTTTCATTCCACTGTGGAAACTAGTATTTTTTTTACCTCGCCAAACGGTCCTATATCAAAGCAAACTACGCTCACTGGGCCAGGCGGCGCGGCGCGTCTCTTCTCATCGTCTCAAAATACGCTGCATAAACGTCCGTAACTCCTCGATGCCCTCACTTCAAATCTTAAAACTTTGACACCGCCAAGCGACCACCGACCTCAGTACGTCATACAAATTTCACCTCGATACGACCTTACTGTCCCTGAGAAAAACGCACTCAAAGACGCAAATACAAACCGAAAAACGGATTACACAAACTCGCGCAAAAGCTACTTTTTCGTCTGATGTACTTGCAAATTAAACACTTTCCGTTACTCTCCTTTCATTCCACTGTGGAAACTAGTATTTTTTTTACCTCGCCAAACGGTCCTATATCAAAGCAAACTACGCTCACTGGGCCAGGCGGCGCGGCGCGTCTCTTCTCATCGTCTCAAAATACGCTGCATAAACGTCCGTAACTCCTCGATGCCCTCACTTCAAATCTTAAAACTTTGACACCGCCAAGCGACCACCGACCTCAGTACGTCATACAAATTTCACCTCGATACGACCTTACTGTCCCTGAGAAAAACGCACTCAAAGACGCAAATACAAACCGAAAAACGGATTACACAAACTCGCGCAAAAGCTACTTTTTCGTCTGATGTACTTGCAAATTAAACACTTTCCGTTACTCTCCTTTCATTCCACTGTGGAAACTAGTATTTTTTTTACCTCGCCAAACGGTCCTATATCAAAGCAAACTACGCTCACTGGGCCAGGCGGCGCGGCGCGTCTCTTCTCATCGTCTCAAAATACGCTGCATAAACGTCCGTAACTCCTCGATGCCCTCACTTCAAATCTTAAAACTTTGACACCGCCAAGCGACCACCGACCTCAGTACGTCATACAAATTTCACCTCGATACGACCTTACTGTCCCTGAGAAAAACGCACTCAAAGACGCAAATACAAACCGAAAAACGGATTACACAAACTCGCGCAAAAGCTACTTTTTCGTCTGATGTACTTGCAAATTAAACACTTTCCGTTACTCTCCTTTCATTCCACTGTGGAAACTAGTATTTTTTTTACCTCGCCAAACGGTCCTATATCAAAGCAAACTACGCTCACTGGGCCAGGCGGCGCGGCGCGTCTCTTCTCATCGTCTCAAAATACGCTGCATAAACGTCCGTAACTCCTCGATGCCCTCACTTCAAATCTTAAAACTTTGACACCGCCAAGCGACCACCGACCTCAGTACGTCATACAAATTTCACCTCGATACGACCTTACTGTCCCTGAGAAAAACGCACTCAAAGACGCAAATACAAACCGAAAAACGGATTACACAAACTCGCGCAAAAGCTACTTTTTCGTCTGATGTACTTGCAAATTAAACACTTTCCGTTACTCTCCTTTCATTCCACTGTGGAAACTAGTATTTTTTTTACCTCGCCAAACGGTCCTATATCAAAGCAAACTACGCTCACTGGGCCAGGCGGCGCGGCGCGTCTCTTCTCATCGTCTCAAAATACGCTGCATAAACGTCCGTAACTCCTCGATGCCCTCACTTCAAATCTTAAAACTTTGACACCGCCAAGCGACCACCGACCTCAGTACGTCATACAAATTTCACCTCGATACGACCTTACTGTCCCTGAGAAAAACGCACTCAAAGACGCAAATACAAACCGAAAAACGGATTACACAAACTCGCGCAAAAGCTACTTTTTCGTCTGATGTACTTGCAAATTAAACACTTTCCGTTACTCTCCTTTCATTCCACTGTGGAAACTAGTATTTTTTTTACCTCGCCAAACGGTCCTATATCAAAGCAAACTACGCTCACTGGGCCAGGCGGCGCGGCGCGTCTCTTCTCATCGTCTCAAAATACGCTGCATAAACGTCCGTAACTCCTCGATGCCCTCACTTCAAATCTTAAAACTTTGACACCGCCAAGCGACCACCGACCTCAGTACGTCATACAAATTTCACCTCGATACGACCTTACTGTCCCTGAGAAAAACGCACTCAAAGACGCAAATACAAACCGAAAAACGGATTACACAAACTCGCGCAAAAGCTACTTTTTCGTCTGATGTACTTGCAAATTAAACACTTTCCGTTACTCTCCTTTCATTCCACTGTGGAAACTAGTATTTTTTTTACCTCGCCAAACGGTCCTATATCAAAGCAAACTACGCTCACTGGGCCAGGCGGCGCGGCGCGTCTCTTCTCATCGTCTCAAAATACGCTGCATAAACGTCCGTAACTCCTCGATGCCCTCACTTCAAATCTTAAAACTTTGACACCGCCAAGCGACCACCGACCTCAGTACGTCATACAAATTTCACCTCGATACGACCTTACTGTCCCTGAGAAAAACGCACTCAAAGACGCAAATACAAACCGAAAAACGGATTACACAAACTCGCGCAAAAGCTACTTTTTCGTCTGATGTACTTGCAAATTAAACACTTTCCGTTACTCTCCTTTCATTCCACTGTGGAAACTAGTATTTTTTTTACCTCGCCAAACGGTCCTATATCAAAGCAAACTACGCTCACTGGGCCAGGCGGCGCGGCGCGTCTCTTCTCATCGTCTCAAAATACGCTGCATAAACGTCCGTAACTCCTCGATGCCCTCACTTCAAATCTTAAAACTTTGACACCGCCAAGCGACCACCGACCTCAGTACGTCATACAAATTTCACCTCGATACGACCTTACTGTCCCTGAGAAAAACGCACTCAAAGACGCAAATACAAACCGAAAAACGGATTACACAAACTCGCGCAAAAGCTACTTTTTCGTCTGATGTACTTGCAAATTAAACACTTTCCGTTACTCTCCTTTCATTCCACTGTGGAAACTAGTATTTTTTTTACCTCGCCAAACGGTCCTATATCAAAGCAAACTACGCTCACTGGGCCAGGCGGCGCGGCGCGTCTCTTCTCATCGTCTCAAAATACGCTGCATAAACGTCCGTAACTCCTCGATGCCCTCACTTCAAATCTTAAAACTTTGACACCGCCAAGCGACCACCGACCTCAGTACGTCATACAAATTTCACCTCGATACGACCTTACTGTCCCTGAGAAAAACGCACTCAAAGACGCAAATACAAACCGAAAAACGGATTACACAAACTCGCGCAAAAGCTACTTTTTCGTCTGATGTACTTGCAAATTAAACACTTTCCGTTACTCTCCTTTCATTCCACTGTGGAAACTAGTATTTTTTTTACCTCGCCAAACGGTCCTATATCAAAGCAAACTACGCTCACTGGGCCAGGCGGCGCGGCGCGTCTCTTCTCATCGTCTCAAAATACGCTGCATAAACGTCCGTAACTCCTCGATGCCCTCACTTCAAATCTTAAAACTTTGACACCGCCAAGCGACCACCGACCTCAGTACGTCATACAAATTTCACCTCGATACGACCTTACTGTCCCTGAGAAAAACGCACTCAAAGACGCAAATACAAACCGAAAAACGGATTACACAAACTCGCGCAAAAGCTACTTTTTCGTCTGATGTACTTGCAAATTAAACACTTTCCGTTACTCTCCTTTCATTCCACTGTGGAAACTAGTATTTTTTTTACCTCGCCAAACGGTCCTATATCAAAGCAAACTACGCTCACTGGGCCAGGCGGCGCGGCGCGTCTCTTCTCATCGTCTCAAAATACGCTGCATAAACGTCCGTAACTCCTCGATGCCCTCACTTCAAATCTTAAAACTTTGACACCGCCAAGCGACCACCGACCTCAGTACGTCATACAAATTTCACCTCGATACGACCTTACTGTCCCTGAGAAAAACGCACTCAAAGACGCAAATACAAACCGAAAAACGGATTACACAAACTCGCGCAAAAGCTACTTTTTCGTCTGATGTACTTGCAAATTAAACACTTTCCGTTACTCTCCTTTCATTCCACTGTGGAAACTAGTATTTTTTTTACCTCGCCAAACGGTCCTATATCAAAGCAAACTACGCTCACTGGGCCAGGCGGCGCGGCGCGTCTCTTCTCATCGTCTCAAAATACGCTGCATAAACGTCCGTAACTCCTCGATGCCCTCACTTCAAATCTTAAAACTTTGACACCGCCAAGCGACCACCGACCTCAGTACGTCATACAAATTTCACCTCGATACGACCTTACTGTCCCTGAGAAAAACGCACTCAAAGACGCAAATACAAACCGAAAAACGGATTACACAAACTCGCGCAAAAGCTACTTTTTCGTCTGATGTACTTGCAAATTAAACACTTTCCGTTACTCTCCTTTCATTCCACTGTGGAAACTAGTATTTTTTTTACCTCGCCAAACGGTCCTATATCAAAGCAAACTACGCTCACTGGGCCAGGCGGCGCGGCGCGTCTCTTCTCATCGTCTCAAAATACGCTGCATAAACGTCCGTAACTCCTCGATGCCCTCACTTCAAATCTTAAAACTTTGACACCGCCAAGCGACCACCGACCTCAGTACGTCATACAAATTTCACCTCGATACGACCTTACTGTCCCTGAGAAAAACGCACTCAAAGACGCAAATACAAACCGAAAAACGGATTACACAAACTCGCGCAAAAGCTACTTTTTCGTCTGATGTACTTGCAAATTAAACACTTTCCGTTACTCTCCTTTCATTCCACTGTGGAAACTAGTATTTTTTTTACCTCGCCAAACGGTCCTATATCAAAGCAAACTACGCTCACTGGGCCAGGCGGCGCGGCGCGTCTCTTCTCATCGTCTCAAAATACGCTGCATAAACGTCCGTAACTCCTCGATGCCCTCACTTCAAATCTTAAAACTTTGACACCGCCAAGCGACCACCGACCTCAGTACGTCATACAAATTTCACCTCGATACGACCTTACTGTCCCTGAGAAAAACGCACTCAAAGACGCAAATACAAACCGAAAAACGGATTACACAAACTCGCGCAAAAGCTACTTTTTCGTCTGATGTACTTGCAAATTAAACACTTTCCGTTACTCTCCTTTCATTCCACTGTGGAAACTAGTATTTTTTTTACCTCGCCAAACGGTCCTATATCAAAGCAAACTACGCTCACTGGGCCAGGCGGCGCGGCGCGTCTCTTCTCATCGTCTCAAAATACGCTGCATAAACGTCCGTAACTCCTCGATGCCCTCACTTCAAATCTTAAAACTTTGACACCGCCAAGCGACCACCGACCTCAGTACGTCATACAAATTTCACCTCGATACGACCTTACTGTCCCTGAGAAAAACGCACTCAAAGACGCAAATACAAACCGAAAAACGGATTACACAAACTCGCGCAAAAGCTACTTTTTCGTCTGATGTACTTGCAAATTAAACACTTTCCGTTACTCTCCTTTCATTCCACTGTGGAAACTAGTATTTTTTTTACCTCGCCAAACGGTCCTATATCAAAGCAAACTACGCTCACTGGGCCAGGCGGCGCGGCGCGTCTCTTCTCATCGTCTCAAAATACGCTGCATAAACGTCCGTAACTCCTCGATGCCCTCACTTCAAATCTTAAAACTTTGACACCGCCAAGCGACCACCGACCTCAGTACGTCATACAAATTTCACCTCGATACGACCTTACTGTCCCTGAGAAAAACGCACTCAAAGACGCAAATACAAACCGAAAAACGGATTACACAAACTCGCGCAAAAGCTACTTTTTCGTCTGATGTACTTGCAAATTAAACACTTTCCGTTACTCTCCTTTCATTCCACTGTGGAAACTAGTATTTTTTTTACCTCGCCAAACGGTCCTATATCAAAGCAAACTACGCTCACTGGGCCAGGCGGCGCGGCGCGTCTCTTCTCATCGTCTCAAAATACGCTGCATAAACGTCCGTAACTCCTCGATGCCCTCACTTCAAATCTTAAAACTTTGACACCGCCAAGCGACCACCGACCTCAGTACGTCATACAAATTTCACCTCGATACGACCTTACTGTCCCTGAGAAAAACGCACTCAAAGACGCAAATACAAACCGAAAAACGGATTACACAAACTCGCGCAAAAGCTACTTTTTCGTCTGATGTACTTGCAAATTAAACACTTTCCGTTACTCTCCTTTCATTCCACTGTGGAAACTAGTATTTTTTTTACCTCGCCAAACGGTCCTATATCAAAGCAAACTACGCTCACTGGGCCAGGCGGCGCGGCGCGTCTCTTCTCATCGTCTCAAAATACGCTGCATAAACGTCCGTAACTCCTCGATGCCCTCACTTCAAATCTTAAAACTTTGACACCGCCAAGCGACCACCGACCTCAGTACGTCATACAAATTTCACCTCGATACGACCTTACTGTCCCTGAGAAAAACGCACTCAAAGACGCAAATACAAACCGAAAAACGGATTACACAAACTCGCGCAAAAGCTACTTTTTCGTCTGATGTACTTGCAAATTAAACACTTTCCGTTACTCTCCTTTCATTCCACTGTGGAAACTAGTATTTTTTTTACCTCGCCAAACGGTCCTATATCAAAGCAAACTACGCTCACTGGGCCAGGCGGCGCGGCGCGTCTCTTCTCATCGTCTCAAAATACGCTGCATAAACGTCCGTAACTCCTCGATGCCCTCACTTCAAATCTTAAAACTTTGACACCGCCAAGCGACCACCGACCTCAGTACGTCATACAAATTTCACCTCGATACGACCTTACTGTCCCTGAGAAAAACGCACTCAAAGACGCAAATACAAACCGAAAAACGGATTACACAAACTCGCGCAAAAGCTACTTTTTCGTCTGATGTACTTGCAAATTAAACACTTTCCGTTACTCTCCTTTCATTCCACTGTGGAAACTAGTATTTTTTTTACCTCGCCAAACGGTCCTATATCAAAGCAAACTACGCTCACTGGGCCAGGCGGCGCGGCGCGTCTCTTCTCATCGTCTCAAAATACGCTGCATAAACGTCCGTAACTCCTCGATGCCCTCACTTCAAATCTTAAAACTTTGACACCGCCAAGCGACCACCGACCTCAGTACGTCATACAAATTTCACCTCGATACGACCTTACTGTCCCTGAGAAAAACGCACTCAAAGACGCAAATACAAACCGAAAAACGGATTACACAAACTCGCGCAAAAGCTACTTTTTCGTCTGATGTACTTGCAAATTAAACACTTTCCGTTACTCTCCTTTCATTCCACTGTGGAAACTAGTATTTTTTTTACCTCGCCAAACGGTCCTATATCAAAGCAAACTACGCTCACTGGGCCAGGCGGCGCGGCGCGTCTCTTCTCATCGTCTCAAAATACGCTGCATAAACGTCCGTAACTCCTCGATGCCCTCACTTCAAATCTTAAAACTTTGACACCGCCAAGCGACCACCGACCTCAGTACGTCATACAAATTTCACCTCGATACGACCTTACTGTCCCTGAGAAAAACGCACTCAAAGACGCAAATACAAACCGAAAAACGGATTACACAAACTCGCGCAAAAGCTACTTTTTCGTCTGATGTACTTGCAAATTAAACACTTTCCGTTACTCTCCTTTCATTCCACTGTGGAAACTAGTATTTTTTTTACCTCGCCAAACGGTCCTATATCAAAGCAAACTACGCTCACTGGGCCAGGCGGCGCGGCGCGTCTCTTCTCATCGTCTCAAAATACGCTGCATAAACGTCCGTAACTCCTCGATGCCCTCACTTCAAATCTTAAAACTTTGACACCGCCAAGCGACCACCGACCTCAGTACGTCATACAAATTTCACCTCGATACGACCTTACTGTCCCTGAGAAAAACGCACTCAAAGACGCAAATACAAACCGAAAAACGGATTACACAAACTCGCGCAAAAGCTACTTTTTCGTCTGATGTACTTGCAAATTAAACACTTTCCGTTACTCTCCTTTCATTCCACTGTGGAAACTAGTATTTTTTTTACCTCGCCAAACGGTCCTATATCAAAGCAAACTACGCTCACTGGGCCAGGCGGCGCGGCGCGTCTCTTCTCATCGTCTCAAAATACGCTGCATAAACGTCCGTAACTCCTCGATGCCCTCACTTCAAATCTTAAAACTTTGACACCGCCAAGCGACCACCGACCTCAGTACGTCATACAAATTTCACCTCGATACGACCTTACTGTCCCTGAGAAAAACGCACTCAAAGACGCAAATACAAACCGAAAAACGGATTACACAAACTCGCGCAAAAGCTACTTTTTCGTCTGATGTACTTGCAAATTAAACACTTTCCGTTACTCTCCTTTCATTCCACTGTGGAAACTAGTATTTTTTTTACCTCGCCAAACGGTCCTATATCAAAGCAAACTACGCTCACTGGGCCAGGCGGCGCGGCGCGTCTCTTCTCATCGTCTCAAAATACGCTGCATAAACGTCCGTAACTCCTCGATGCCCTCACTTCAAATCTTAAAACTTTGACACCGCCAAGCGACCACCGACCTCAGTACGTCATACAAATTTCACCTCGATACGACCTTACTGTCCCTGAGAAAAACGCACTCAAAGACGCAAATACAAACCGAAAAACGGATTACACAAACTCGCGCAAAAGCTACTTTTTCGTCTGATGTACTTGCAAATTAAACACTTTCCGTTACTCTCCTTTCATTCCACTGTGGAAACTAGTATTTTTTTTACCTCGCCAAACGGTCCTATATCAAAGCAAACTACGCTCACTGGGCCAGGCGGCGCGGCGCGTCTCTTCTCATCGTCTCAAAATACGCTGCATAAACGTCCGTAACTCCTCGATGCCCTCACTTCAAATCTTAAAACTTTGACACCGCCAAGCGACCACCGACCTCAGTACGTCATACAAATTTCACCTCGATACGACCTTACTGTCCCTGAGAAAAACGCACTCAAAGACGCAAATACAAACCGAAAAACGGATTACACAAACTCGCGCAAAAGCTACTTTTTCGTCTGATGTACTTGCAAATTAAACACTTTCCGTTACTCTCCTTTCATTCCACTGTGGAAACTAGTATTTTTTTTACCTCGCCAAACGGTCCTATATCAAAGCAAACTACGCTCACTGGGCCAGGCGGCGCGGCGCGTCTCTTCTCATCGTCTCAAAATACGCTGCATAAACGTCCGTAACTCCTCGATGCCCTCACTTCAAATCTTAAAACTTTGACACCGCCAAGCGACCACCGACCTCAGTACGTCATACAAATTTCACCTCGATACGACCTTACTGTCCCTGAGAAAAACGCACTCAAAGACGCAAATACAAACCGAAAAACGGATTACACAAACTCGCGCAAAAGCTACTTTTTCGTCTGATGTACTTGCAAATTAAACACTTTCCGTTACTCTCCTTTCATTCCACTGTGGAAACTAGTATTTTTTTTACCTCGCCAAACGGTCCTATATCAAAGCAAACTACGCTCACTGGGCCAGGCGGCGCGGCGCGTCTCTTCTCATCGTCTCAAAATACGCTGCATAAACGTCCGTAACTCCTCGATGCCCTCACTTCAAATCTTAAAACTTTGACACCGCCAAGCGACCACCGACCTCAGTACGTCATACAAATTTCACCTCGATACGACCTTACTGTCCCTGAGAAAAACGCACTCAAAGACGCAAATACAAACCGAAAAACGGATTACACAAACTCGCGCAAAAGCTACTTTTTCGTCTGATGTACTTGCAAATTAAACACTTTCCGTTACTCTCCTTTCATTCCACTGTGGAAACTAGTATTTTTTTTACCTCGCCAAACGGTCCTATATCAAAGCAAACTACGCTCACTGGGCCAGGCGGCGCGGCGCGTCTCTTCTCATCGTCTCAAAATACGCTGCATAAACGTCCGTAACTCCTCGATGCCCTCACTTCAAATCTTAAAACTTTGACACCGCCAAGCGACCACCGACCTCAGTACGTCATACAAATTTCACCTCGATACGACCTTACTGTCCCTGAGAAAAACGCACTCAAAGACGCAAATACAAACCGAAAAACGGATTACACAAACTCGCGCAAAAGCTACTTTTTCGTCTGATGTACTTGCAAATTAAACACTTTCCGTTACTCTCCTTTCATTCCACTGTGGAAACTAGTATTTTTTTTACCTCGCCAAACGGTCCTATATCAAAGCAAACTACGCTCACTGGGCCAGGCGGCGCGGCGCGTCTCTTCTCATCGTCTCAAAATACGCTGCATAAACGTCCGTAACTCCTCGATGCCCTCACTTCAAATCTTAAAACTTTGACACCGCCAAGCGACCACCGACCTCAGTACGTCATACAAATTTCACCTCGATACGACCTTACTGTCCCTGAGAAAAACGCACTCAAAGACGCAAATACAAACCGAAAAACGGATTACACAAACTCGCGCAAAAGCTACTTTTTCGTCTGATGTACTTGCAAATTAAACACTTTCCGTTACTCTCCTTTCATTCCACTGTGGAAACTAGTATTTTTTTTACCTCGCCAAACGGTCCTATATCAAAGCAAACTACGCTCACTGGGCCAGGCGGCGCGGCGCGTCTCTTCTCATCGTCTCAAAATACGCTGCATAAACGTCCGTAACTCCTCGATGCCCTCACTTCAAATCTTAAAACTTTGACACCGCCAAGCGACCACCGACCTCAGTACGTCATACAAATTTCACCTCGATACGACCTTACTGTCCCTGAGAAAAACGCACTCAAAGACGCAAATACAAACCGAAAAACGGATTACAACAAACTCGCGCAAAAGCTACTTTTTCGTCTGATGTACTTGCAAATTAAACACTTTCCGTTACTCTCCTTTCATTCCACTGTGGAAACTAGTATTTTTTTTACCTCGCCAAACGGTCCTATATCAAAGCAAACTACGCTCACTGGGCCAGGCGGCGCGGCGCGTCTCTTCTCATCGTCTCAAAATACGCTGCATAAACGTCCGTAACTCCTCGATGCCCTCACTTCAAATCTTAAAAACTTTGACACCGCCAAGCGACCACCGACCTCAGTACGTCATACAAATTTCACCTCGATACGACCTTACTGTCCCTGAGAAAAAACGCACTCAAAGACGCAAATACAAACCGAAAAACGGATTACACAAACTCGCGCAAAAGCTACTTTTTCGTCTGATGTACTTGCAAATTAAACACTTTCCGTTACTCTCCTTTCATTCCACTGTGGAAACTAGTATTTTTTTTACCTCGCCAAACGGTCCTATATCAAAGCAAACTACGCTCACTGGGCCAGGCGGCGCGGCGCGTCTCTTCTCATCGTCTCAAAATACGCTGCATAAACGTCCGTAACTCCTCGATGCCCTCACTTCAAATCTTAAAACTTTGACACCGCCAAGCGACCACCGACCTCAGTACGTCATACAAATTTCACCTCGATACGACCTTACTGTCCCTGAGAAAAACGCACTCAAAGACGCAAATACAAACCGAAAAACGGATTACACAAACTCGCGCAAAAGCTACTTTTTCGTCTGATGTACTTGCAAATTAAACACTTTCCGTTACTCTCCTTTCATTCCACTGTGGAAACTAGTATTTTTTTTACCTCGCCAAACGGTCCTATATCAAAGCAAACTACGCTCACTGGGCCAGGCGGCGCGGCGCGTCTCTTCTCATCGTCTCAAAATACGCTGCATAAACGTCCGTAACTCCTCGATGCCCTCACTTCAAATCTTAAAACTTTGACACCGCCAAGCGACCACCGACCTCAGTACGTCATACAAATTTCACCTCGATACGACCTTACTGTCCCTGAGAAAAACGCACTCAAAGACGCAAATACAAACCGAAAAACGGATTACACAAACTCGCGCAAAAGCTACTTTTTCGTCTGATGTACTTGCAAATTAAACACTTTCCGTTACTCTCCTTTCATTCCACTGTGGAAACTAGTATTTTTTTTACCTCGCCAAACGGTCCTATATCAAAGCAAACTACGCTCACTGGGCCAGGCGGCGCGGCGCGTCTCTTCTCATCGTCTCAAAATACGCTGCATAAACGTCCGTAACTCCTCGATGCCCTCACTTCAAATCTTAAAACTTTGACACCGCCAAGCGACCACCGACCTCAGTACGTCATACAAATTTCACCTCGATACGACCTTACTGTCCCTGAGAAAAACGCACTCAAAGACGCAAATACAAACCGAAAAACGGATTACACAAACTCGCGCAAAAGCTACTTTTTCGTCTGATGTACTTGCAAATTAAACACTTTCCGTTACTCTCCTTTCATTCCACTGTGGAAACTAGTATTTTTTTTACCTCGCCAAACGGTCCTATATCAAAGCAAACTACGCTCACTGGGCCAGGCGGCGCGGCGCGTCTCTTCTCATCGTCTCAAAATACGCTGCATAAACGTCCGTAACTCCTCGATGCCCTCACTTCAAATCTTAAAACTTTGACACCGCCAAGCGACCACCGACCTCAGTACGTCATACAAATTTCACCTCGATACGACCTTACTGTCCCTGAGAAAAACGCACTCAAAGACGCAAATACAAACCGAAAAACGGATTACACAAACTCGCGCAAAAGCTACTTTTTCGTCTGATGTACTTGCAAATTAAACACTTTCCGTTACTCTCCTTTCATTCCACTGTGGAAACTAGTATTTTTTTTACCTCGCCAAACGGTCCTATATCAAAGCAAACTACGCTCACTGGGCCAGGCGGCGCGGCGCGTCTCTTCTCATCGTCTCAAAATACGCTGCATAAACGTCCGTAACTCCTCGATGCCCTCACTTCAAATCTTAAAACTTTGACACCCGCCAAGCGACCACCGACCTCAGTACGTCATACAAATTTCACCTCGATACGACCTTACTGTCCCTGAGAAAAACGCACTCAAAGACGCAAATACAAACCGAAAAACGGATTACACAAACTCGCGCAAAAGCTACTTTTTCGTCTGATGTACTTGCAAATTAAACACTTTCCGTTACTCTCCTTTCATTCCACTGTGGAAACTAGTATTTTTTTTACCTCGCCAAACGGTCCTATATCAAAGCAAACTACGCTCACTGGGCCAGGCGGCGCGGCGCGTCTCTTCTCATCGTCTCAAAATACGCTGCATAAACGTCCGTAACTCCTCGATGCCCTCACTTCAAATCTTAAAACTTTGACACCGCCAAGCGACCACCGACCTCAGTACGTCATACAAATTTCACCTCGATACGACCTTACTGTCCCTGAGAAAAACGCACTCAAAGACGCAAATACAAACCGAAAAACGGATTACACAAACTCGCGCAAAAGCTACTTTTTCGTCTGATGTACTTGCAAATTAAACACTTTCCGTTACTCTCCTTTCATTCCACTGTGGAAACTAGTATTTTTTTTACCTCGCCAAACGGTCCTATATCAAAGCAAACTACGCTCACTGGGCCAGGCGGCGCGGCGCGTCTCTTCTCATCGTCTCAAAATACGCTGCATAAACGTCCGTAACTCCTCGATGCCCTCACTTCAAATCTTAAAACTTTGACACCGCCAAGCGACCACCGACCTCAGTACGTCATACAAATTTCACCTCGATACGACCTTACTGTCCCTGAGAAAAACGCACTCAAAGACGCAAATACAAACCGAAAAACGGATTACACAAACTCGCGCAAAAGCTACTTTTTCGTCTGATGTACTTGCAAATTAAACACTTTCCGTTACTCTCCTTTCATTCCACTGTGGAAACTAGTATTTTTTTTACCCTCGCCAAAC
>NW_025725349.1:0-34461 GCF_021461395.2 Schistocerca americana | reverse complement strand
GGGTGTGGGCGGCGGTAGCGGTAAGCGGTGTTGTTGTTGTTGTTGTTGTCGTGGTTGATTGTCGCCGTGTTTGTTTTGTGGCGGCGGCCGACGGTTGGTTTTCTGTCACGTTGTTTTGTTTGAATACGTTGGTTGGCTTGCCTGCGTTCGTTCTTCTCGGATGTCTGTCTTGTCGAGTCGTGTCTGGTCTTTGTTTTGTTCCTTTGTGTGTGTGTGTGTTATGTTTTGCAACGGGGGGGCACGTTGAGATGCGGAAGGAGTCGGCGGGGATTTCGGTGGCGTGTAGAGCGAGCGAGCGCGCCTGCCTGGCCGTTGGCCGTCGGAGTGGAGTGCGGGTTTTTTTTGTTTTCGAAACGAAAGCGGCGGCCGGCCAGCCACCCGTGCGGTGTGACGTCGGCCGTTGGGTATTGTGCGCTTTGAGCGCCGGGGAGGGATGATGTGTGATTGTTGCGCGCTGCTAGCAGGCAGGCAGAGTGAGCGGGTGTGGCGGACGGACGGGAAGTGGTGGTTTTTGTTTTTGGGTTGCGGGGCGAGAGGCAGGCGACCGACAAAGTTTGCTCGCGACGGAGAGATGTTAGTGGCCCTGAAAAGGGCCGTTTTTGTTTGTGCGGTGCGGTGCCGCGGCGCGGTTTAGGCGCGCTCGCCGCGGATGCGGCGCGCGAGCTGGATGTCCTTGGGCATGATGGTGACGCGCTTGGCGTGGATTGCGCACAGGTTGGTGTCTTCGAAGAGGCCGACGAGGTAGGCCTCGCTGGCCTCCTGCAGGGCCATGACTGCGGAGCTCTGGAAGCGCAGGTCGGTCTTGAAGTCCTGGGCGATCTCGCGCACTAGGCGCTGGAATGGCAGCTTGCGGATGAGCAGCTCTGTGCTCTTCTGGTAGCGCCTGATTTCTCGCAGGGCGACGGTGCCCGGCCTGTAGCGGTGGGGCTTCTTGACGCCTCCGGTGGCGGGCGCGCTCTTCCTCGCCGCCTTGGTGGCGAGCTGTTTGCGCGGCGCCTTTCCGCCGGTGGACTTGCGGGCCGTTTGCTTTGTGCGGGCCATGGCGGTAGCGGTAGCGGTAGCGGAGCGGCGTGCGTGGAGGTTAGGTGCGGCGCGGCGTCCGGTGCTGCCTTGACAACGGGCCCGCGCGCCTCCGTGCTGCGCTTATATGCCCTCGGTTGCGCGTGGTGGGGGGAGGGCGGGCCAGAGTCTATATAGGGGGGCGGCGGGCGCGCTGGGCGCAGACCGTAGCCGACTCGCCAGCCGCTGCAGCTGCTGTTTGTGCACGTTTTGCTTTGCCCGAGGAAGGAAGGATGACAGGCCGCGGCAAGGGAGGAAAGGGGCTCGGCAAGGGTGGCGCCAAGCGGCACCGCAAGGTGTTGCGCGACAACATCCAGGGCATCACGAAGCCCGCCATCCGCCGCCTGGCTCGCAGGGGCGGCGTGAAGCGCATCTCTGGTCTGATCTACGAGGAGACCCGCGGGGTGCTGAAGGTGTTCCTGGAGAACGTGATCCGCGACGCGGTGACGTACACTGAGCACGCCAAGCGCAAGACTGTGACGGCCATGGACGTGGTGTACGCCCTGAAGAGGCAGGGGCGCACCCTGTACGGTTTCGGCGGTTAGGCTGCGTCGCAGCGGGCGCTGGCCTTCCCGCGGCCGTGCTTGTGGGTGGGAGAGACTAGAAAACGGCCCTTTTCAGGGCCACCACACTGTTCGGAAGTTGAAAAGTGCGAAAGAGTCTGTGTTGTTGCTGCGTGTGTGCGCGCTGTGTTGTTTGTTTGTTTGTTTCTTTCTTTCCGTTTGAGCGACGTGATGTGACTGGGAGGGGAGAAGGAAAGGAAACGTGTCATGTGGCTGGCTGTGTGTGGAGCTGCTTCGTTTGTGTGTCTTTGTATCGATCGCGACGGAGATGGCGGGCGGGCTGTGTGTTGTTGTGCGAGAGGCGGTGATTATTTGCTTGCGTGGTTTGTCTCTGTGTGTTTGTTTGCGGCGGCGTTGGGGTTTCCGAGGCAAGGCGTGTGGGCATAGGCGGCCGGATCAGCTGTTTCGTTCGTGTCGACGGCCGTTGCGCGCGGGAGTGGAGGGCGGTGTGTCGACACGCCTCCCTTTAACAATGGTCATTATTGCTGCCGTTGTCGGTTTGGAAGGCGACTGCGACGGTGCAAAATGTGTGCGTGTGTGTGTGTGTTGGGCCACACGGGCTGTGTGGACGACAAGATGGCGGACGTGCGCCGGCGGCGGCTGTGCTGTGACAGTGCAAAGTTAAAACAAAACAAGGTGCGGCGAGGACGACTGAAATTTTGCTTTGGACGTAGGTTTGTGTGGTGGCCCTGAAAAGGGCCGATTGTTGTGGGCCGAGCCGGCAAAGCGCGTTGCGTGCAGGGGAGCACGCGGCGCTGCGATTGCCTGGCCTCCTTTAGGCCTTCTTCTCGGTCTTCTTTGGCAGCAGGACGGCCTGGATGTTGGGCAGGACACCACCCTGTGCGATGGTGACGCCCGACAGGAGCTTGTTGAGCTCCTCGTCGTTGCGGATGGCAAGCTGCAGGTGGCGCGGGATGATGCGCGTCTTCTTGTTGTCGCGGGCCGCGTTTCCGGCCAGCTCGAGCACCTCAGCCGCGAGGTACTCCATGACGGCGGCGAGGTAGACGGGCGCCCCGGCGCCGACGCGCTCTGCGTAGTTTCCCTTGCGCAGGAGGCGGTGGATTCTGCCGACCGGGAACTGGAGCCCAGCCCTGCTTGAGCGGGACTTTGACTTGCCCTTGACTTTGCCTCCCTTTCCGCGTCCGGACATGGCGATGGGCTAGCGACGGTGCACACGAAACGGAAACGAAAACGACCGGTGCGAGCGGCAGCGAGTCGAGCAGCGGAGTGCGTGCCGGCGCAGCCGGGGTGGGGGTGCTTTATGGGCTCGGGTGCGGCGGCCGGTTGCGCGCGCGCCCCATTGGTCGGCGGCCGCAACAGGGCGAGCTGGTAAAGGTGCGGCGGCGGCTGGCGGCGGGTGCCACTGTGTGGGGAGACGCTGACTAGAGCGGAGCGCTTGCTACTGGTGTTGCTGCAGCCGTACGTTGGTTGGAGATGCCGCCCAAGACTAGCGGGAAGGCCGCCAAGAAGGCTGGCAAGGCGCAGAAGAACATTTCGAAGGGCGACAAGAAGAAGAAGCGCAAGAGGAAGGAGAGCTATGCCATCTACATCTACAAGGTGCTGAAGCAGGTGCACCCTGACACGGGCATCTCGTCGAAGGCGATGAGCATCATGAACAGCTTCGTGAACGACATTTTCGAGCGCATTGCGGCCGAGGCTTCTCGCCTGGCGCACTACAACAAGCGCTCGACCATCACGTCCCGCGAGATCCAGACCGCTGTGCGGCTGTTGCTGCCTGGCGAGCTGGCCAAGCACGCCGTGAGCGAGGGCACGAAGGCGGTGACCAAGTACACGAGCTCCAAGTAAGGAGGTGGCTCTGGAATGGAAGGAAGGATGGAGAAGGCTCCTCCGTTGCGAGAGCGGCGAAACGGCCCTTTTCAGGGCCACCAACTTGCCTTTTGCGGGAAGGGCGGAATTGTTGTTGTTGTTGTTGTTTGTGTGGACGGCTGTGATGTATGTGTGCATTTTGATTGTGGGTGGGGGGGGCGCGTCAAAGCGTGTTGCGCGGGGTACGGCCACGAGGTTGGTCGCCGTGGCGTGGAATGGTGGCACGCCTCGTTGGCGTGGTTTTTGACCCATTGGTGTTGTTGGGGTGTGTGTGTGTTTGTGTGTTACCCGTCTGCGAGGGGGGACAGTGCGATCGGCGACTTTTGTGTCACCGTAACGACGGCCGTTTGCGGGTTTGTTTTTTTGCACATCATACATGGCGAGGGTGAAATGTGAAATGTTTTTGTTTGGTTTGTTTTTGCCGCCCACTATTCCCTTTGCTGTACGCCGAGTTTGACAATGGTGCGACGTAACTGCAGCGTGGAGGTGTGTGAGTGACGTTGAAATGAACGTGCCATTAAGACGCATTGTTGTTGTATTGTACTGTACGTGTACGGCGACACGCACGATGATGTACCATTCGACTCTGATGTTTGATAGCCGTGTCTGACTGATTGCGTACGACGCACGCACACCGATGTCGTCATTCAAGATGCACGCTAGACGGCGGCGGCGGCGGCGGCGCCGGTCGTTTGTTTGGCGAATGTCTGTACACGTGTTTGTCTGTGTCCATCCGGTATGTATTTGTTTGTTTGTTTGAAAGTGTTTTGTGTGTCGGTGACGTGGTCCGATCCGTCGCCCCCTGAGTAACTGTCGATCGGCGCGATAGACCGGCGTCACGCAACTGAACCGAAGTCTTGGGCACACCCGTCATACTGTTGTACACCGTCGCGCTGAGAACGGTAACGAAAGGTTGACTCTGATCGGTCGAATGTCTGGGCAGAACGTGAGGAATGAGGCAAGAGTGCAAGGAGGGGGGGGCAAAAGAGAGAGGAAGGGAAAAAGGGGAGAAACGCATTCGTAGAGCAACGGAACGTTCCCGTGTCGGAGGCGTATTGGAGCCGCACTGAAATGCGTTTAACGGCGGCGCGGCTGCAAGTGTCTGCCGTGGTGAACGTTACCTTTGACGGCTGCATTGGGCTTTGCCTTTGCTTTCGCTTTCGCTTTCGCTTTCCCGGATGTACGTAACGTTTGTTGATATGGTTCTGAGGAAGAGTGTATGACAGTGCCGTGCCGTCCATGTTCGTGTGCCCTCCCATTGTGTGTATGCTATTGTCTGTGTACTTGAATGATGTATGTAGGTGTTAGTGGACATGTTTTACCAGTGGGGGGAAATGGATCGTCGATAGTTGCCGTCACTCTGTCACGGTCGAGATGACGCACCCTCCGTACAGAAAGGTGTCGAGAAAGTGAGTGTGTGTGTGTGTGTGTGTGTGTGTGTGTGCGTGCGTGCGTCCGTGAATTGGCAGTGTTTGGAGGTGGGCGTGCCCTGCATGTGGCCCGGAAAAGGCTGTTCGTTAGGCGGTAGTGTTGTGTGGACAGGGGAGGGGCATGCGTAACGCTGCTGGCATGGCATTTCGGGAGATGGGAGGGGGCAAACGAGGAAACGAGGAGCGGCGGCCAAAGACGGGACGGGGAGGGGCGCGGTGTGGGTGGCTTGCGCCTGTGCTCGGCGTTGTGGTTTGTGCAAAAGAGGAGGAGAAAAACAATGTGAGTTGCCAGGGAGGGGAGCGGTGTTGTGTTGTGGTTGTCGTGGTGTAGCCGCAGACGCGGCTGTCAGTGAACGTGGCGAGACGGACGGATGCGCGGAGGGGCGGGGGCGGGGGCGGCGCATTTCGCCGGTGCCGTGCCGTGCCGTGCCGTGCCTGAAAGCCGCGTGGTCGCTGTGTTGTTGGTGGCGTGGGGGCGAGGAGAGTACCGTACGGGTGTGCTTGTGCGCCGGAAATGGCACACTGCGCCCGCCCGTCTTGGAGGCTGATGGCTGTGGTGTGGAAATGGGGCGCGGTGATGTTGAAGCACAGAAAAGAAACCAAGAAAACGGAAGGCGTGATGCGGCGGTGGTGGTGAGAGCGGGAAAAACAAAACAAAAGAAAAAAAACAACAAAAAAAAAGAAGGAAAAACAACAAGAAACAAAAAAGAAAACAAAAAGTCTATCAATATTAAAATGTAAATGGAAATGGAAATGGACCCAGGTATAACCTCCCTGCACAAATAGCAGAGAGTCCGATGATAATAAAAATGTGCCAGAATGTTAACGTCCCTACAAAACAAACCCAACGATAATATTAATGAAAGAGTGAACCGTATGTAACATTGCAACAGACATAATGAAACCTGATAAATTGTATAAGGGCAGCAGCCGTTGACCTTTGGCCCTGTATTCAGAATAAAAAGAGCCAAAGATCGTTACCCCAATGAAAAAGACACTGAAACACGTATGTAACATAGTAGCGATGGCGAGACATTGTAGCATCTGTGACCAGAGAGTTTGCGCTGGACTGCGCGAGTGTTGCGAGCGGTTCTCAGTCAGTCAGTCAGTCTGTGTAGTTGAGGGCTGTACTCTGTCAGTAGTCGTCGCGTGCAGTACGCTAATAGTCGTCATGCAGAGCGGTCGGTCAGTAGTAGCAGCCGAGTGCGGTTGTGTGATGTAGGCGGTCGGCAACACTGGTCAAGATGGTGAATAAGGTATACTGTTAATTAATATAATCATTAGATAATGAGAAATTGTATTTATTGTAATTATGCTCCAACAAGTTCCCCAATAATAATTTTTATTTCAAAAGCATTTTTCAAACATTTAATCTTTTATTGAACTAAAGAGTTCGTTCCACTTCTTTGAAGAAAAATGTCACTAAAATCACAAAAAAAGAGAATATTATTATTTGCAATGCAGTTCCTCCAAGCGCTGCGCAACAACCAGAGCAGAAATGTGACATCCATTTATTCGGAGGTAAGACTTTAATTCCGATTGTTTTGCACAGGGCCAAAGACCGATATTTCGGTTTAATTGAAGTTTCTTGTCACTGAACGGACTTTTTTAAATGTTGTGTGAAGACTTTATATTTGAGTCAGATTGCGAATTGCACATTGTTGTTGCCATTTTCAATACCTCTCATTGTGGGCGAGGTTACAATTAGCGCAATGTCCATTAGCATCCGTAAATAACATTGTCCATTATTTTAAATATTGCTGGGAGGTTACAACACACACACAAAACAAAAAACAAAAAGAAACAAAAAATTGCATTTATATCCGCTCCTCGATTGTAGATACCCCTTACACAGCTGTGTGCAATGAATGAGTGCTGGCTGGTAATTAATTGCACTCCTTGGAGGGAAATGCCATAGGAAGTAGTCTTTAAAAAGTGAATGTTTTTCGTTAAGAGACAAAAGTTACTTTAGAAAAAAAGTAATAGTGGGGCTTGTGTTGTTGAACAAAATAAGTACAATGAACATACGTTATCAGATTTGCGCAATGCAGCGTCACACCACCTCTTGATTATAACACAATATACTATACATCGTCCCGAACCGTGACCAGAGTCGCGAGACGAGCAGAGCACGCCGCCGACGCCCGCTCAGTACAACCGTCCACCCGCTACTACTGTCGACCGACTACTACCTCTCCCGACTCGCGCTACAATATATATAACAACTGTTCCTGGCGACCCGGTGCGTGCCACTACTGTCGTCTGGCGCGGTCCAAGCGCCGACTAGCAGCGATAAAGAACTCTCTGGTCAGACAGAGATGCTGTCATGCCTCGCCATCGCTCTGGTAATGAATACATACGTGTTGCAGCGTGCGTACCACCGGAACACGCAGTGGCGGAGCCAAAGACTGTGTTGTCGAGGTCGAGTGCGAGTGGGAAGAGAGGCAGCGTCGGCACGGAGATGCAAGCGAGCGCGAGACGCACGGGGGCTGCGGCGTGGCGCGTTTGCGGTCGGCGCCTTTGGTGGCAACGGCCGGGACAAGCAGCGGTGTATGGTGTGGTGCGGGGCGGACAGGGGCGGCGGTGGACGGGGAGGAGGCGGCGCGACGACGGCATGGGGGCGAAAACGGGACGGGGGACGGCGGATGTTGAGAGGCGTCACGCGCGGACAGGACACAGACACAGAGACACACAGAGTGGAAAGGGAGGGTGCGCGGTAGTAGTTGGGAATGTGCGTACCGTGCGGGATGGGAGTGGGCGAGGAACACGGTCGTGGCCCCTGTTTTGGGTGCGTGTGATGACGTCGGTGTGTTGTGGGAAGGGAAGGTGCTGTGGCGGCGGCGCGTAATGGGCGTAGGCCGAAAAGAGAAAGGAACGTGGGCAGTGTGTTGGCAAGCGTCGGTTCGACTGCGACGTTGATGGGCAGGGCAGGGCAAGGTTAATGGTGGTAGGAGTAGGCGTGTGGGCGCAAAAAATCTGCCGCTGCAGGCGGTGCCGTAACCGCCATGGCGGGAAGGAGAGAGGGCCAAAGAAAGAAAGAAAGAAGAAAAAAAAGGAGGGGGGGGGGGGGCGAAAGTGGAGAGGCGGTGGTGTGAGAAGGGCGGGGGCGGAAGGAAGGCAGGAAGGACAAGAGGCGAGGCGACGGCTTGCTTTGTGTATCGGTCGGTCTCTGGCTATGCTTCGTTTTCTGCAGCAGGGTCGGTGCGCGGCGTGGCTCGCGGCAGTGGGAACGCCTGGTGGCTGGACGGCCAGCAATGCGGTTGGATGGGCGGCCACAGCACCGCACCTGTGCCCGAGGAGGAGACGCTGGCGGCGGGCCCTGAGGTGAGGCCGGCTCGGCTGGGGCTGTGGATGTGTAGGTGTGCGCCGCTGCTGCAACAACGAGTAAAACGCGAGAAGAAGGGATGGCGGTAGAGAGGAAAAAAAAAAAAAAGGTCGTGTTGTGTTGATGCGCAGGCAGACGCGTACAGAGGGACGAGCCCGGTCTGCAGCAGGGTGTGGCCGTGCCGAGTGCAGAGCAGCGGCGGCTCGGTTCGGTTCGGCCCGGCCCGGCGGGCCGCGCTGTTGTCGCGGACGTGAGCGCCCCCTGGCGGGTGGCCGGAGGCGGCGCGGCGTGTTGGACGTGTGGCTGGTGGCAGTGCACAATTTGCGAGTGGCTGGCGGTGTGGTGTGGCGGTTGGCGCGTCGGGCGGCGGAGAGGTATGTGTTGCGGGCGCCCTTTGCTGCGCTGCGTCGTTGCGTGTGCCGTACAGGGCGGGCGCTTGTCGACTGTGTGGGCGGTGTGGCGAATTGGCGTGAAACGGCTGCCGAGAGGTGTGTGGTAGCGAGCCGGTCGGTGGTGTCAGTGCGAAGGGGAATGTGCGTGCGTTTGGCGGTTTCGGTGTGCTTTTTGCGGCGTGAGAGTGGGAATTAGTGGGGCCGGCTGTTGTGTTGGTTCCTTGTGTCTTGTGTCGCGTAGCTTGATGGCAACGTGGAAGGACGCCGGTTTCGTTTCGAGCCTTGCGTGTGGTTGTCGACGTTGACTGGTTGGCGTGTGCCGATGCACGTGCATGTGTGGGTCGCGAGTGCGTTTTTGGCTGGCTGTGTGTGTGTGTGTGTGTGTGTTTTGGGGGGGAAGGGGGAGGCGGTGGTGAAAGTGCAGTCGTTGCCACGGGCGTCGTCGGGTGGGGCTGGGGCTGTGCGTCGTGGCGGAAAGGTGGTAGGTTGCGGGAAGCGAGCCCGTCGTTGACGGTGTCGCGTGAGTTGTGAATCGAGTGGGGCGCGGGGCGCGGGACAGGAGCAGCGTGCCGCTGCGTCGTGGTCGTCAGCAGAGGCTGTGCGTGTGCTTGTCCTTTTTGTGGGCGGTTCGTGCGAGGCGTTTTTGTTTTGTGTTGCCCTAGTTGTTAGTTTATTTTGTTTGTGTTTGTTATTTTGAGACGACGACTGGTTGGTGGCGTGCGCGCGAAGTGGCGGTGTGCGCTTCCCGTGTCGTTTGTGTTGTTTGGTTTTTTTGTTTTTGTGTGTTTTTTTTTTTTTTTTTTTTGCACTGGGCCCCGGTGGGTGGGTGCGTGTGTGTCGATTGCCGGCTGGCGAGAGGTGCGCCATCGGCGGGGTGGGTCGCCGGCACAAGTAGAGGCGGCGGCGTTGTTGCTGTTGTTGTGTGGTGTTTGTTTTGTTCGGCTGTGTCGGCGAGCTGTGTTGCGGTGCGTGTGAATGGTGGTGCAAAAGTGCTGGCGTTGGGGCTGCGACTGCGACGGCGGCGAGCCGCGGGCGCGCCATTGATAGTGATGTTGTGAACAGCGGCTGTGTACGGTAGTGGTGTTGTTGTAGCACGACGTGCATCCGGGCCGGCGCGGAAAGCGCAGTTGCGGGCGGTTGCCCTTCGGTGCCAGCCATGTCGCGTGAGCGGCGGGTTGCTCTGGTGTCGACACGTGGTGCTCTGGGTTGTTGTGTGGTGCCCTTTGGCCGGTGGGGGTGGTTCGCGTGTGTCTCGTTCGCGCTCGGTGTCTGGTCGTGGTCGTGGTCGTGCTGCTCCCCCGTCTGTCGGCGGTTTCCGACGTCGTCTGTACGTTTTTGTTCGTTTGCGGCGTGCCTGCCGACGTCGTCCCGTCGCGACCTTTCAACCGAAAGTGTGGCGCCCGAAGGTGAACGAACGTAACCCTGACCTCGGCGCTTTACGCTGAGCCGAGCGAACCGAACCGAACCTAACGTGTGGTGTGGCGAGGTGAGCTCAGCCTGTGAGCCCCTAACGTCTACGTAAGGTAAGCTGTCCGGCTCACGCCTCACGTTTGAACGCTTTTGTAACCTACGTTTGACGCTTCTTAACCTAGCACTGACCCCTTAACCTAACGTGTAACCTAACCTAACCTAACCTAACCTAACCTAACCTCTGACGCCTGACGTGTTTGAATGCTTAACCTAAGTTTGACGCTTAACCTAACCCAAGTCCCCTTAACCTAACCCACGTCCACCTAACCTAACCTAACGTAGACGTGTAAACGTAATGTGTAACGCGTAACGTGTAAGGTCGGCTGTCGTGTGTGCTTGACGGCAGATTGGGTTGGTCTGTAGATTCGGATTGCGGTTTGCCTCGGTCGAGGGGTTGGGTCGGAAGCGGCGAGGGGCGGCGGCGCCTGTTGCGCAGGCGGCGTCCGTTTGCGGCGGGCAATTGTTGAGAAACGGCTGTGAATGTTGGCGGGCGAGAGGAGGAGGACGGCGCGCGATGTGGCCCGACGGCTGCGGGCCGATCGGGAAACGGCGGGAGGGCGACGGAAGGCGATGGGGCGGCGGAGGCGCGTTTGCACGGCCGTCATCGCCGCACGCCTCGGCTTGTGTGGCTGTGGCGCCGGCCGCGCTGGCCGGGCTGCCGCGGCGACGGTGTGGGAGTTTTGCCGAAGGTTTGGCCATTGTGGCGGGTCGTCGGCTGGGGCTGTGGGGGCGGCATTTGGGCGGGGGCGGCGATTCTCGGCGGGCCGACCCAGGCTGTAGCGCGCGGTAGCTGCAGTTTGGCCGTGGTTTGCGGCGCTGCCGTGGCGACTGGTTGGCGACTGTGGTGTGGCTGTGTGTAGCCCCATCCTCGGTGGTTTGAAAGGCGCGGGCGGTTGTGGCGCAGGTTTGGGGCTGCTCCGCACAGGCTGTCGGACGTTGGGCGGTAGCAAGCGCGGGAGGCGCGGCGCGGCGGCGCGCAGAGTGGCGGCCGCTCTCTCGGCCGTCCGCGCCCGCCCGCGACACTGGCTGGGCCTTGTGATTCTCTGCTCTTGTGCTTGCGTGCCTGCCGTCCCGCTCGCTCTCGCTGTGTGTTACGCGCGTCGTCGAAATGGCAGATCAGGCGGCTACGAACGAGACTGCTGCGGCACCCGCCGCCACCGGCACTACGAAGAAGGCCAAGTCTGCGTCGTCTGCGAAGAAGCCGCGCGCCAAGCCTGCGCACCCGCGCACCTCTGAGATGGTGACGGCCGCCATCAAGAGTCTGAAGGAGCGCGGCGGGTCGTCGCTGCAGGCGATCAAGAAGTACATAGCCGCGCACTACAAGCTGGACGCGGAGAAGCTGGCGCCGTTTATCAAGAAGTACCTCAAGTCGGCCGTCGTGGCGGGCGAGCTGGTGCAGACGAAGGGGAAGGGCGCGTCCGGCTCGTTCAAGCTTGCCGGCGCCGGCGGCGGGGGGGCGGCCGAGGGCGGCAAGGCTCGTGCTGGCGGTGCCAAGAAGAAGCGCGCCGCTCCGGCCAGCAAGGAGAAGAAGGGCGCCCGTGCGGCCGGCGCAAAGAAGGCTGGTGGCGTGAAGGCGGCGACCGGTCGGAAGGCGGGCGCCGCCAAGAAGGCGTCTGCGGCGTCGGCCGCTCCCGCGGGTGCGAAGAAGGCGGCTGCGGCCAAGCCGGCCAAGGCCAAGTCGCCGTCGAAGGCGAAGAAGGCCGCCAAGGTTCCGACGAAGAAGCCGAAGGCGCCGCGCCCGAAGAAGGCGACGACGCCGTCTAAGGCGAAGGCTTCGCCCAAGAAGAAGAAGTAGAGTAGAGGAGAAAGAGATGGGAAAGGAAGGGTTTGGCGCTTGACTCCGTCGTCCCCACCCCCCGTCGTCGTCTAGTGGCGCGCAAGAGACGCGCGGCCCAAAACGGCCCTTCTCAGGGCCATCAAAGCACGTCGGGGAAGGTTTTGATTGTCGTGTTGCGTTTGGTGTGGGTGTCTGTCTGGCGTTTCTGTATGCCCGTGGGGATGCTGTTTGCGTGCCGTGGTGGTTGGATTGCGGGGGTCGGTGGCGGGTGTGGGCGGCGGTAGCGGTAAGCGGTGTTGTTGTTGTTGTTGTTGTCGTGGTTGATTGTCGCCGTGTTTGTTTTGTGGCGGCGGCCGACGGTTGGTTTTCTGTCACGTTGTTTTGTTTGAATACGTTGGTTGGCTTGCCTGCGTTCGTTCTTCTCGGATGTCTGTCTTGTCGAGTCGTGTCTGGTCTTTGTTTTGTTCCTTTGTGTGTGTGTGTGTTATGTTTTGCAACGGGGGGGCACGTTGAGATGCGGAAGGAGTCGGCGGGGATTTCGGTGGCGTGTAGAGCGAGCGAGCGCGCCTGCCTGGCCGTTGGCCGTCGGAGTGGAGTGCGGGTTTTTTTTGTTTTCGAAACGAAAGCGGCGGCCGGCCAGCCACCCGTGCGGTGTGACGTCGGCCGTTGGGTATTGTGCGCTTTGAGCGCCGGGGAGGGATGATGTGTGATTGTTGCGCGCTGCTAGCAGGCAGGCAGAGTGAGCGGGTGTGGCGGACGGACGGGAAGTGGTGGTTTTTGTTTTTGGGTTGCGGGGCGAGAGGCAGGCGACCGACAAAGTTTGCTCGCGACGGAGAGATGTTAGTGGCCCTGAAAAGGGCCGTTTTTGTTTGTGCGGTGCGGTGCCGCGGCGCGGTTTAGGCGCGCTCGCCGCGGATGCGGCGCGCGAGCTGGATGTCCTTGGGCATGATGGTGACGCGCTTGGCGTGGATTGCGCACAGGTTGGTGTCTTCGAAGAGGCCGACGAGGTAGGCCTCGCTGGCCTCCTGCAGGGCCATGACTGCGGAGCTCTGGAAGCGCAGGTCGGTCTTGAAGTCCTGGGCGATCTCGCGCACTAGGCGCTGGAATGGCAGCTTGCGGATGAGCAGCTCTGTGCTCTTCTGGTAGCGCCTGATTTCTCGCAGGGCGACGGTGCCCGGCCTGTAGCGGTGGGGCTTCTTGACGCCTCCGGTGGCGGGCGCGCTCTTCCTCGCCGCCTTGGTGGCGAGCTGTTTGCGCGGCGCCTTTCCGCCGGTGGACTTGCGGGCCGTTTGCTTTGTGCGGGCCATGGCGGTAGCGGTAGCGGTAGCGGAGCGGCGTGCGTGGAGGTTAGGTGCGGCGCGGCGTCCGGTGCTGCCTTGACAACGGGCCCGCGCGCCTCCGTGCTGCGCTTATATGCCCTCGGTTGCGCGTGGTGGGGGGAGGGCGGGCCAGAGTCTATATAGGGGGGCGGCGGGCGCGCTGGGCGCAGACCGTAGCCGACTCGCCAGCCGCTGCAGCTGCTGTTTGTGCACGTTTTGCTTTGCCCGAGGAAGGAAGGATGACAGGCCGCGGCAAGGGAGGAAAGGGGCTCGGCAAGGGTGGCGCCAAGCGGCACCGCAAGGTGTTGCGCGACAACATCCAGGGCATCACGAAGCCCGCCATCCGCCGCCTGGCTCGCAGGGGCGGCGTGAAGCGCATCTCTGGTCTGATCTACGAGGAGACCCGCGGGGTGCTGAAGGTGTTCCTGGAGAACGTGATCCGCGACGCGGTGACGTACACTGAGCACGCCAAGCGCAAGACTGTGACGGCCATGGACGTGGTGTACGCCCTGAAGAGGCAGGGGCGCACCCTGTACGGTTTCGGCGGTTAGGCTGCGTCGCAGCGGGCGCTGGCCTTCCCGCGGCCGTGCTTGTGGGTGGGAGAGACTAGAAAACGGCCCTTTTCAGGGCCACCACACTGTTCGGAAGTTGAAAAGTGCGAAAGAGTCTGTGTTGTTGCTGCGTGTGTGCGCGCTGTGTTGTTTGTTTGTTTGTTTCTTTCTTTCCGTTTGAGCGACGTGATGTGACTGGGAGGGGAGAAGGAAAGGAAACGTGTCATGTGGCTGGCTGTGTGTGGAGCTGCTTCGTTTGTGTGTCTTTGTATCGATCGCGACGGAGATGGCGGGCGGGCTGTGTGTTGTTGTGCGAGAGGCGGTGATTATTTGCTTGCGTGGTTTGTCTCTGTGTGTTTGTTTGCGGCGGCGTTGGGGTTTCCGAGGCAAGGCGTGTGGGCATAGGCGGCCGGATCAGCTGTTTCGTTCGTGTCGACGGCCGTTGCGCGCGGGAGTGGAGGGCGGTGTGTCGACACGCCTCCCTTTAACAATGGTCATTATTGCTGCCGTTGTCGGTTTGGAAGGCGACTGCGACGGTGCAAAATGTGTGCGTGTGTGTGTGTGTTGGGCCACACGGGCTGTGTGGACGACAAGATGGCGGACGTGCGCCGGCGGCGGCTGTGCTGTGACAGTGCAAAGTTAAAACAAAACAAGGTGCGGCGAGGACGACTGAAATTTTGCTTTGGACGTAGGTTTGTGTGGTGGCCCTGAAAAGGGCCGATTGTTGTGGGCCGAGCCGGCAAAGCGCGTTGCGTGCAGGGGAGCACGCGGCGCTGCGATTGCCTGGCCTCCTTTAGGCCTTCTTCTCGGTCTTCTTTGGCAGCAGGACGGCCTGGATGTTGGGCAGGACACCACCCTGTGCGATGGTGACGCCCGACAGGAGCTTGTTGAGCTCCTCGTCGTTGCGGATGGCAAGCTGCAGGTGGCGCGGGATGATGCGCGTCTTCTTGTTGTCGCGGGCCGCGTTTCCGGCCAGCTCGAGCACCTCAGCCGCGAGGTACTCCATGACGGCGGCGAGGTAGACGGGCGCCCCGGCGCCGACGCGCTCTGCGTAGTTTCCCTTGCGCAGGAGGCGGTGGATTCTGCCGACCGGGAACTGGAGCCCAGCCCTGCTTGAGCGGGACTTTGACTTGCCCTTGACTTTGCCTCCCTTTCCGCGTCCGGACATGGCGATGGGCTAGCGACGGTGCACACGAAACGGAAACGAAAACGACCGGTGCGAGCGGCAGCGAGTCGAGCAGCGGAGTGCGTGCCGGCGCAGCCGGGGTGGGGGTGCTTTATGGGCTCGGGTGCGGCGGCCGGTTGCGCGCGCGCCCCATTGGTCGGCGGCCGCAACAGGGCGAGCTGGTAAAGGTGCGGCGGCGGCTGGCGGCGGGTGCCACTGTGTGGGGAGACGCTGACTAGAGCGGAGCGCTTGCTACTGGTGTTGCTGCTGCCGTACGTTGGTTGGAGATGCCGCCCAAGACTAGCGGGAAGGCCGCCAAGAAGGCTGGCAAGGCGCAGAAGAACATTTCGAAGGGCGACAAGAAGAAGAAGCGCAAGAGGAAGGAGAGCTATGCCATCTACATCTACAAGGTGCTGAAGCAGGTGCACCCTGACACGGGCATCTCGTCGAAGGCGATGAGCATCATGAACAGCTTCGTGAACGACATTTTCGAGCGCATTGCGGCCGAGGCTTCTCGCCTGGCGCACTACAACAAGCGCTCGACCATCACGTCCCGCGAGATCCAGACCGCTGTGCGGCTGTTGCTGCCTGGCGAGCTGGCCAAGCACGCCGTGAGCGAGGGCACGAAGGCGGTGACCAAGTACACGAGCTCCAAGTAAGGAGGTGGCTCTGGAATGGAAGGAAGGATGGAGAAGGCTCCTCCGTTGCGAGAGCGGCGAAACGGCCCTTTTCAGGGCCACCAACTTGCCTTTTGCGGGAAGGGCGGAATTGTTGTTGTTGTTGTTGTTTGTGTGGACGGCTGTGATGTATGTGTGCATTTTGATTGTGGGTGGGGGGGCGCGTCAAAGCGTGTTGCGCGGGGTACGGCCACGAGGTTGGTCGCCGTGGCGTGGAATGGTGGCACGCCTCGTTGGCGTGGTTTTTGACCCATTGGTGTTGTTGGGGTGTGTGTGTGTTTGTGTGTTACCCGTCTGCGAGGGGGGACAGTGCGATCGGCGACTTTTGTGTCACCGTAACGACGGCCGTTTGCGGGTTTGTTTTTTTGCACATCATACATGGCGAGGGTGAAATGTGAAATGTATTTGTTTGGTTTGTTTTTGCCGCCCACTATTCCCTTTGCTGTACGCCGAGTTTGACAATGGTGCGACGTAACTGCAGCGTGGAGGTGTGTGAGTGACGTTGAAATGAACGTGCCATTAAGACGCATTGTTGTTGTATTGTACTGTACGTGTACGGCGACACGCACGATGATGTACCATTCGACTCTGATGTTTGATAGCCGTGTCTGACTGATTGCGTACGACGCACGCACACCGATGTCGTCATTCAAGATGCACGCTAGACGGCGGCGGCGGCGGCGGCGCCGGTCGTTTGTTTGGCGAATGTCTGTACACGTGTTTGTCTGTGTCCATCCGGTATGTATTTGTTTGTTTGTTTGAAAGTGTTTTGTGTGTCGGTGACGTGGTCCGATCCGTCGCCCCCTGAGTAACTGTCGATCGGCGCGATAGACCGGCGTCACGCAACTGAACCGAAGTCTTGGGCACACCCGTCATACTGTTGTACACCGTCGCGCTGAGAACGGTAACGAAAGGTTGACTCTGATCGGTCGAATGTCTGGGCAGAACGTGAGGAATGAGGCAAGAGTGCAAGGAGGGGGGGGCAAAAGAGAGAGGAAGGGAAAAAGGGGAGAAACGCATTCGTAGAGCAACGGAACGTTCCCGTGTCGGAGGCGTATTGGAGCCGCACTGAAATGCGTTTAACGGCGGCGCGGCTGCAAGTGTCTGCCGTGGTGAACGTTACCTTTGACGGCTGCATTGGGCTTTGCCTTTGCTTTCGCTTTCGCTTTCGCTTTCCCGGATGTACGTAACGTTTGTTGATATGGTTCTGAGGAAGAGTGTATGACAGTGCCGTGCCGTCCATGTTCGTGTGCCCTCCCATTGTGTGTATGCTATTGTCTGTGTACTTGAATGATGTATGTAGGTGTTAGTGGACATGTTTTACCAGTGGGGGGAAATGGATCGTCGATAGTTGCCGTCACTCTGTCACGGTCGAGATGACGCACCCTCCGTACAGAAAGGTGTCGAGAAAGTGAGTGTGTGTGTGTGTGTGTGTGTGTGTGTGTGCGTGCGTGCGTCCGTGAATTGGCAGTGTTTGGAGGTGGGCGTGCCCTGCATGTGGCCCGGAAAAGGCTGTTCGTTAGGCGGTAGTGTTGTGTGGACAGGGGAGGGGCATGCGTAACGCTGCTGGCATGGCATTTCGGGAGATGGGAGGGGGCAAACGAGGAAACGAGGAGCGGCGGCCAAAGACGGGACGGGGAGGGGCGCGGTGTGGGTGGCTTGCGCCTGTGCTCGGCGTTGTGGTTTGTGCAAAAGAGGAGGAGAAAAACAATGTGAGTTGCCAGGGAGGGGAGCGGTGTTGTGTTGTGGTTGTCGTGGTGTAGCCGCAGACGCGGCTGTCAGTGAACGTGGCGAGACGGACGGATGCGCGGAGGGGCGGGGGCGGGGGCGGCGCATTTCGCCGGTGCCGTGCCGTGCCGTGCCGTGCCTGAAAGCCGCGTGGTCGCTGTGTTGTTGGTGGCGTGGGGGCGAGGAGAGTACCGTACGGGTGTGCTTGTGCGCCGGAAATGGCACACTGCGCCCGCCCGTCTTGGAGGCTGATGGCTGTGGTGTGGAAATGGGGCGCGGTGATGTTGAAGCACAGAAAAGAAACCAAGAAAACGGAAGGCGTGATGCGGCGGTGGTGGTGAGAGCGGGAAAAACAAAACAAAAGAAAAAAAACAACAAAAAAAAAGAAGGAAAAACAACAAGAAACAAAAAAGAAAACAAAAAGTCTATCAATATTAAAATGTAAATGGAAATGGAAATGGACCCAGGTATAACCTCCCTGCACAAATAGCAGAGAGTCCGATGATAATAAAAATGTGCCAGAATGTTAACGTCCCTACAAAACAAACCCAACGATAATATTAATGAAAGAGTGAACCGTATGTAACATTGCAACAGACATAATGAAACCTGATAAATTGTATAAGGGCAGCAGCCGTTGACCTTTGGCCCTGTATTCAGAATAAAAAGAGCCAAAGATCGTTACCCCAATGAAAAAGACACTGAAACACGTATGTAACATAGTAGCGATGGCGAGACATTGTAGCATCTGTGACCAGAGAGTTTGCGCTGGACTGCGCGAGTGTTGCGAGCGGTTCTCAGTCAGTCAGTCAGTCTGTGTAGTTGAGGGCTGTACTCTGTCAGTAGTCGTCGCGTGCAGTACGCTAATAGTCGTCATGCAGAGCGGTCGGTCAGTAGTAGCAGCCGAGTGCGGTTGTGTGATGTAGGCGGTCGGCAACACTGGTCAAGATGGTGAATAAGGTATACTGTTAATTAATATAATCATTAGATAATGAGAAATTGTATTTATTGTAATTATGCTCCAACAAGTTCCCCAATAATAATTTTTATTTCAAAAGCATTTTTCAAACATTTAATCTTTTATTGAACTAAAGAGTTCGTTCCACTTCTTTGAAGAAAAATGTCACTAAAATCACAAAAAAAGAGAATATTATTATTTGCAATGCAGTTCCTCCAAGCGCTGCGCAACAACCAGAGCAGAAATGTGACATCCATTTATTCGGAGGTAAGACTTTAATTCCGATTGTTTTGCACAGGGCCAAAGACCGATATTTCGGTTTAATTGAAGTTTCTTGTCACTGAACGGACTTTTTTAAATGTTGTGTGAAGACTTTATATTTGAGTCAGATTGCGAATTGCACATTGTTGTTGCCATTTTCAATACCTCTCATTGTGGGCGAGGTTACAATTAGCGCAATGTCCATTAGCATCCGTAAATAACATTGTCCATTATTTTAAATATTGCTGGGAGGTTACAACACACACACAAAACAAAAAACAAAAAGAAACAAAAAATTGCATTTATATCCGCTCCTCGATTGTAGATACCCCTTACACAGCTGTGTGCAATGAATGAGTGCTGGCTGGTAATTAATTGCACTCCTTGGAGGGAAATGCCATAGGAAGTAGTCTTTAAAAAGTGAATGTTTTTCGTTAAGAGACAAAAGTTACTTTAGAAAAAAAGTAATAGTGGGGCTTGTGTTGTTGAACAAAATAAGTACAATGAACATACGTTATCGATTTGCGCAATGCAGCGTCACACCACCTCTTGATTATAACACAATATACTATACATCGTCCCGAACCGTGACCAGAGTCGCGAGACGAGCAGAGCACGCCGCCGACGCCCGCTCAGTACAACCGTCCACCCGCTACTACTGTCGACCGACTACTACCTCTCCCGACTCGCGCTACAATATATATAACAACTGTTCCTGGCGACCCGGTGCGTGCCACTACTGTCGTCTGGCGCGGTCCAAGCGCCGACTAGCAGCGATAAAGAACTCTCTGGTCAGACAGAGATGCTGTCATGCCTCGCCATCGCTCTGGTAATGAATACATACGTGTTGCAGCGTGCGTACCACCGGAACACGCAGTGGCGGAGCCAAAGACTGTGTTGTCGAGGTCGAGTGCGAGTGGGAAGAGAGGCAGCGTCGGCACGGAGATGCAAGCGAGCGCGAGACGCACGGGGGCTGCGGCGTGGCGCGTTTGCGGTCGGCGCCTTTGGTGGCAACGGCCGGGACAAGCAGCGGTGTATGGTGTGGTGCGGGGCGGACAGGGGCGGCGGTGGACGGGGAGGAGGCGGCGCGACGACGGCATGGGGGCGAAAACGGGACGGGGGACGGCGGATGTTGAGAGGCGTCACGCGCGGACAGGACACAGACACAGAGACACACAGAGTGGAAAGGGAGGGTGCGCGGTAGTAGTTGGGAATGTGCGTACCGTGCGGGATGGGAGTGGGCGAGGAACACGGTCGTGGCCCCTGTTTTGGGTGCGTGTGATGACGTCGGTGTGTTGTGGGAAGGGAAGGTGCTGTGGCGGCGGCGCGTAATGGGCGTAGGCCGAAAAGAGAAAGGAACGTGGGCAGTGTGTTGGCAAGCGTCGGTTCGACTGCGACGTTGATGGGCAGGGCAGGGCAAGGTTAATGGTGGTAGGAGTAGGCGTGTGGGCGCAAAAAATCTGCCGCTGCAGGCGGTGCCGTAACCGCCATGGCGGGAAGGAGAGAGGGCCAAAGAAAGAAAGAAAGAAGAAAAAAAAGGAGGGGGGGGGGGGCGAAAGTGGAGAGGCGGTGGTGTGAGAAGGGCGGGGGCGGAAGGAAGGCAGGAAGGACAAGAGGCGAGGCGACGGCTTGCTTTGTGTATCGGTCGGTCTCTGGCTATGCTTCGTTTTCTGCAGCAGGGTCGGTGCGCGGCGTGGCTCGCGGCAGTGGGAACGCCTGGTGGCTGGACGGCCAGCAATGCGGTTGGATGGGCGGCCACAGCACCGCACCTGTGCCCGAGGAGGAGACGCTGGCGGCGGGCCCTGAGGTGAGGCCGGCTCGGCTGGGGCTGTGGATGTGTAGGTGTGCGCCGCTGCTGCAACAACGAGTAAAACGCGAGAAGAAGGGATGGCGGTAGAGAGGAAAAAAAAAAAAAAGGTCGTGTTGTGTTGATGCGCAGGCAGACGCGTACAGAGGGACGAGCCCGGTCTGCAGCAGGGTGTGGCCGTGCCGAGTGCAGAGCAGCGGCGGCTCGGTTCGGTTCGGCCCGGCCCGGCGGGCCGCGCTGTTGTCGCGGACGTGAGCGCCCCCTGGCGGGTGGCCGGAGGCGGCGCGGCGTGTTGGACGTGTGGCTGGTGGCAGTGCACAATTTGCGAGTGGCTGGCGGTGTGGTGTGGCGGTTGGCGCGTCGGGCGGCGGAGAGGTATGTGTTGCGGGCGCCCTTTGCTGCGCTGCGTCGTTGCGTGTGCCGTACAGGGCGGGCGCTTGTCGACTGTGTGGGCGGTGTGGCGAATTGGCGTGAAACGGCTGCCGAGAGGTGTGTGGTAGCGAGCCGGTCGGTGGTGTCAGTGCGAAGGGGAATGTGCGTGCGTTTGGCGGTTTCGGTGTGCTTTTTGCGGCGTGAGAGTGGGAATTAGTGGGGCCGGCTGTTGTGTTGGTTCCTTGTGTCTTGTGTCGCGTAGCTTGATGGCAACGTGGAAGGACGCCGGTTTCGTTTCGAGCCTTGCGTGTGGTTGTCGACGTTGACTGGTTGGCGTGTGCCGATGCACGTGCATGTGTGGGTCGCGAGTGCGTTTTTGGCTGGCTGTGTGTGTGTGTGTGTGTGTGTTTTGGGGGGGAAGGGGGAGGCGGTGGTGAAAGTGCAGTCGTTGCCACGGGCGTCGTCGGGTGGGGCTGGGGCTGTGCGTCGTGGCGGAAAGGTGGTAGGTTGCGGGAAGCGAGCCCGTCGTTGACGGTGTCGCGTGAGTTGTGAATCGAGTGGGGCGCGGGGCGCGGGACAGGAGCAGCGTGCCGCTGCGTCGTGGTCGTCAGCAGAGGCTGTGCGTGTGCTTGTCCTTTTTGTGGGCGGTTCGTGCGAGGCGTTTTTGTTTTGTGTTGCCCTAGTTGTTAGTTTATTTTGTTTGTGTTTGTTATTTTGAGACGACGACTGGTTGGTGGCGTGCGCGCGAAGTGGCGGTGTGCGCTTCCCGTGTCGTTTGTGTTGTTTGGTTTTTTTGTTTTTGTGTGTTTTTTTTTTTTTTTTTTTTGCACTGGGCCCCGGTGGGTGGGTGCGTGTGTGTCGATTGCCGGCTGGCGAGAGGTGCGCCATCGGCGGGGTGGGTCGCCGGCACAAGTAGAGGCGGCGGCGTTGTTGCTGTTGTTGTGTGGTGTTTGTTTTGTTCGGCTGTGTCGGCGAGCTGTGTTGCGGTGCGTGTGAATGGTGGTGCAAAAGTGCTGGCGTTGGGGCTGCGACTGCGACGGCGGCGAGCCGCGGGCGCGCCATTGATAGTGATGTTGTGAACAGCGGCTGTGTACGGTAGTGGTGTTGTTGTAGCACGACGTGCATCCGGGCCGGCGCGGAAAGCGCAGTTGCGGGCGGTTGCCCTTCGGTGCCAGCCATGTCGCGTGAGCGGCGGGTTGCTCTGGTGTCGACACGTGGTGCTCTGGGTTGTTGTGTGGTGCCCTTTGGCCGGTGGGGGTGGTTCGCGTGTGTCTCGTTCGCGCTCGGTGTCTGGTCGTGGTCGTGGTCGTGCTGCTCCCCCGTCTGTCGGCGGTTTCCGACGTCGTCTGTACGTTTTTGTTCGTTTGCGGCGTGCCTGCCGACGTCGTCCCGTCGCGACCTTTCAACCGAAAGTGTGGCGCCCGAAGGTGAACGAACGTAACCCTGACCTCGGCGCTTTACGCTGAGCCGAGCGAACCGAACCGAACCTAACGTGTGGTGTGGCGAGGTGAGCTCAGCCTGTGAGCCCCTAACGTCTACGTAAGGTAAGCTGTCCGGCTCACGCCTCACGTTTGAACGCTTTTGTAACCTACGTTTGACGCTTCTTAACCTAGCACTGACCCCTTAACCTAACGTGTAACCTAACCTAACCTAACCTAACCTAACCTAACCTCTGACGCCTGACGTGTTTGAATGCTTAACCTAAGTTTGACGCTTAACCTAACCCAAGTCCCCTTAACCTAACCCACGTCCACCTAACCTAACCTAACGTAGACGTGTAAACGTAATGTGTAACGCGTAACGTGTAAGGTCGGCTGTCGTGTGTGCTTGACGGCAGATTGGGTTGGTCTGTAGATTCGGATTGCGGTTTGCCTCGGTCGAGGGGTTGGGTCGGAAGCGGCGAGGGGCGGCGGCGCCTGTTGCGCAGGCGGCGTCCGTTTGCGGCGGGCAATTGTTGAGAAACGGCTGTGAATGTTGGCGGGCGAGAGGAGGAGGACGGCGCGCGATGTGGCCCGACGGCTGCGGGCCGATCGGGAAACGGCGGGAGGGCGACGGAAGGCGATGGGGCGGCGGAGGCGCGTTTGCACGGCCGTCATCGCCGCACGCCTCGGCTTGTGTGGCTGTGGCGCCGGCCGCGCTGGCCGGGCTGCCGCGGCGACGGTGTGGGAGTTTTGCCGAAGGTTTGGCCATTGTGGCGGGTCGTCGGCTGGGGCTGTGGGGGCGGCATTTGGGCGGGGGCGGCGATTCTCGGCGGGCCGACCCAGGCTGTAGCGCGCGGTAGCTGCAGTTTGGCCGTGGTTAGCGGCGCTGCCGTGGCGACTGGTTGGCGACTGTGGTGTGGCTGTGTGTAGCCCCATCCTCGGTGGTTTGAAAGGCGCGGGCGGTTGTGGCGCAGGTTTGGGGCTGCTCCGCACAGGCTGTCGGACGTTGGGCGGTAGCAAGCGCGGGAGGCGCGGCGCGGCGGCGCGCAGAGTGGCGGCCGCTCTCTCGGCCGTCCGCGCCCGCCCGCGACACTGGCTGGGCCTTGTGATTCTCTGCTCTTGTGCTTGCGTGCCTGCCGTCCCGCTCGCTCTCGCTGTGTGTTACGCGCGTCGTCGAAATGGCAGATCAGGCGGCTACGAACGAGACTGCTGCGGCACCCGCCGCCACCGGCACTACGAAGAAGGCCAAGTCTGCGTCGTCTGCGAAGAAGCCGCGCGCCAAGCCTGCGCACCCGCGCACCTCTGAGATGGTGACGGCCGCCATCAAGAGTCTGAAGGAGCGCGGCGGGTCGTCGCTGCAGGCGATCAAGAAGTACATAGCCGCGCACTACAAGCTGGACGCGGAGAAGCTGGCGCCGTTTATCAAGAAGTACCTCAAGTCGGCCGTCGTGGCGGGCGAGCTGGTGCAGACGAAGGGGAAGGGCGCGTCCGGCTCGTTCAAGCTTGCCGGCGCCGGCGGCGGGGGGGCGGCCGAGGGCGGCAAGGCTCGTGCTGGCGGTGCCAAGAAGAAGCGCGCCGCTCCGGCCAGCAAGGAGAAGAAGGGCGCCCGTGCGGCCGGCGCAAAGAAGGCTGGTGGCGTGAAGGCGGCGACCGGTCGGAAGGCGGGCGCCGCCAAGAAGGCGTCTGCGGCGTCGGCCGCTCCCGCGGGTGCGAAGAAGGCGGCTGCGGCCAAGCCGGCCAAGGCCAAGTCGCCGTCGAAGGCGAAGAAGGCCGCCAAGGTTCCGACGAAGAAGCCGAAGGCGCCGCGCCCGAAGAAGGCGACGACGCCGTCTAAGGCGAAGGCTTCGCCCAAGAAGAAGAAGTAGAGTAGAGGAGAAAGAGATGGGAAAGGAAGGGTTTGGCGCTTGACTCCGTCGTCCCCACCCCCCGTCGTCGTCTAGTGGCGCGCAAGAGACGCGCGGCCCAAAACGGCCCTTCTCAGGGCCATCAAAGCACGTCGGGGAAGGTTTTGATTGTCGTGTTGCGTTTGGTGTGGGTGTCTGTCTGGCGTTTCTGTATGCCCGTGGGGATGCTGTTTGCGTGCCGTGGTGGTTGGATTGCGGGGGTCGGTGGCGGGTGTGGGCGGCGGTAGCGGTAAGCGGTGTTGTTGTTGTTGTTGTTGTCGTGGTTGATTGTCGCCGTGTTTGTTTTGTGGCGGCGGCCGACGGTTGGTTTTCTGTCACGTTGTTTTGTTTGAATACGTTGGTTGGCTTGCCTGCGTTCGTTCTTCTCGGATGTCTGTCTTGTCGAGTCGTGTCTGGTCTTTGTTTTGTTCCTTTGTGTGTGTGTGTGTTATGTTTTGCAACGGGGGGGCACGTTGAGATGCGGAAGGAGTCGGCGGGGATTTCGGTGGCGTGTAGAGCGAGCGAGCGCGCCTGCCTGGCCGTTGGCCGTCGGAGTGGAGTGCGGGTTTTTTTTGTTTTCGAAACGAAAGCGGCGGCCGGCCAGCCACCCGTGCGGTGTGACGTCGGCCGTTGGGTATTGTGCGCTTTGAGCGCCGGGGAGGGATGATGTGTGATTGTTGCGCGCTGCTAGCAGGCAGGCAGAGTGAGCGGGTGTGGCGGACGGACGGGAAGTGGTGGTTTTTGTTTTTGGGTTGCGGGGCGAGAGGCAGGCGACCGACAAAGTTTGCTCGCGACGGAGAGATGTTAGTGGCCCTGAAAAGGGCCGTTTTTGTTTGTGCGGTGCGGTGCCGCGGCGCGGTTTAGGCGCGCTCGCCGCGGATGCGGCGCGCGAGCTGGATGTCCTTGGGCATGATGGTGACGCGCTTGGCGTGGATTGCGCACAGGTTGGTGTCTTCGAAGAGGCCGACGAGGTAGGCCTCGCTGGCCTCCTGCAGGGCCATGACTGCGGAGCTCTGGAAGCGCAGGTCGGTCTTGAAGTCCTGGGCGATCTCGCGCACTAGGCGCTGGAATGGCAGCTTGCGGATGAGCAGCTCTGTGCTCTTCTGGTAGCGCCTGATTTCTCGCAGGGCGACGGTGCCCGGCCTGTAGCGGTGGGGCTTCTTGACGCCTCCGGTGGCGGGCGCGCTCTTCCTCGCCGCCTTGGTGGCGAGCTGTTTGCGCGGCGCCTTTCCGCCGGTGGACTTGCGGGCCGTTTGCTTTGTGCGGGCCATGGCGGTAGCGGTAGCGGTAGCGGAGCGGCGTGCGTGGAGGTTAGGTGCGGCGCGGCGTCCGGTGCTGCCTTGACAACGGGCCCGCGCGCCTCCGTGCTGCGCTTATATGCCCTCGGTTGCGCGTGGTGGGGGGAGGGCGGGCCAGAGTCTATATAGGGGGGCGGCGGGCGCGCTGGGCGCAGACCGTAGCCGACTCGCCAGCCGCTGCAGCTGCTGTTTGTGCACGTTTTGCTTTGCCCGAGGAAGGAAGGATGACAGGCCGCGGCAAGGGAGGAAAGGGGCTCGGCAAGGGTGGCGCCAAGCGGCACCGCAAGGTGTTGCGCGACAACATCCAGGGCATCACGAAGCCCGCCATCCGCCGCCTGGCTCGCAGGGGCGGCGTGAAGCGCATCTCTGGTCTGATCTACGAGGAGACCCGCGGGGTGCTGAAGGTGTTCCTGGAGAACGTGATCCGCGACGCGGTGACGTACACTGAGCACGCCAAGCGCAAGACTGTGACGGCCATGGACGTGGTGTACGCCCTGAAGAGGCAGGGGCGCACCCTGTACGGTTTCGGCGGTTAGGCTGCGTCGCAGCGGGCGCTGGCCTTCCCGCGGCCGTGCTTGTGGGTGGGAGAGACTAGAAAACGGCCCTTTTCAGGGCCACCACACTGTTCGGAAGTTGAAAAGTGCGAAAGAGTCTGTGTTGTTGCTGCGTGTGTGCGCGCTGTGTTGTTTGTTTGTTTGTTTCTTTCTTTCCGTTTGAGCGACGTGATGTGACTGGGAGGGGAGAAGGAAAGGAAACGTGTCATGTGGCTGGCTGTGTGTGGAGCTGCTTCGTTTGTGTGTCTTTGTATCGATCGCGACGGAGATGGCGGGCGGGCTGTGTGTTGTTGTGCGAGAGGCGGTGATTATTTGCTTGCGTGGTTTGTCTCTGTGTGTTTGTTTGCGGCGGCGTTGGGGTTTCCGAGGCAAGGCGTGTGGGCATAGGCGGCCGGATCAGCTGTTTCGTTCGTGTCGACGGCCGTTGCGCGCGGGAGTGGAGGGCGGTGTGTCGACACGCCTCCCTTTAACAATGGTCATTATTGCTGCCGTTGTCGGTTTGGAAGGCGACTGCGACGGTGCAAAATGTGTGCGTGTGTGTGTGTGTTGGGCCACACGGGCTGTGTGGACGACAAGATGGCGGACGTGCGCCGGCGGCGGCTGTGCTGTGACAGTGCAAAGTTAAAACAAAACAAGGTGCGGCGAGGACGACTGAAATTTTGCTTTGGACGTAGGTTTGTGTGGTGGCCCTGAAAAGGGCCGATTGTTGTGGGCCGAGCCGGCAAAGCGCGTTGCGTGCAGGGGAGCACGCGGCGCTGCGATTGCCTGGCCTCCTTTAGGCCTTCTTCTCGGTCTTCTTTGGCAGCAGGACGGCCTGGATGTTGGGCAGGACACCACCCTGTGCGATGGTGACGCCCGACAGGAGCTTGTTGAGCTCCTCGTCGTTGCGGATGGCAAGCTGCAGGTGGCGCGGGATGATGCGCGTCTTCTTGTTGTCGCGGGCCGCGTTTCCGGCCAGCTCGAGCACCTCAGCCGCGAGGTACTCCATGACGGCGGCGAGGTAGACGGGCGCCCCGGCGCCGACGCGCTCTGCGTAGTTTCCCTTGCGCAGGAGGCGGTGGATTCTGCCGACCGGGAACTGGAGCCCAGCCCTGCTTGAGCGGGACTTTGACTTGCCCTTGACTTTGCCTCCCTTTCCGCGTCCGGACATGGCGATGGGCTAGCGACGGTGCACACGAAACGGAAACGAAAACGACCGGTGCGAGCGGCAGCGAGTCGAGCAGCGGAGTGCGTGCCGGCGCAGCCGGGGTGGGGGTGCTTTATGGGCTCGGGTGCGGCGGCCGGTTGCGCGCGCGCCCCATTGGTCGGCGGCCGCAACAGGGCGAGCTGGTAAAGGTGCGGCGGCGGCTGGCGGCGGGTGCCACTGTGTGGGGAGACGCTGACTAGAGCGGAGCGCTTGCTACTGGTGTTGCTGCTGCCGTACGTTGGTTGGAGATGCCGCCCAAGACTAGCGGGAAGGCCGCCAAGAAGGCTGGCAAGGCGCAGAAGAACATTTCGAAGGGCGACAAGAAGAAGAAGCGCAAGAGGAAGGAGAGCTATGCCATCTACATCTACAAGGTGCTGAAGCAGGTGCACCCTGACACGGGCATCTCGTCGAAGGCGATGAGCATCATGAACAGCTTCGTGAACGACATTTTCGAGCGCATTGCGGCCGAGGCTTCTCGCCTGGCGCACTACAACAAGCGCTCGACCATCACGTCCCGCGAGATCCAGACCGCTGTGCGGCTGTTGCTGCCTGGCGAGCTGGCCAAGCACGCCGTGAGCGAGGGCACGAAGGCGGTGACCAAGTACACGAGCTCCAAGTAAGGAGGTGGCTCTGGAATGGAAGGAAGGATGGAGAAGGCTCCTCCGTTGCGAGAGCGGCGAAACGGCCCTTTTCAGGGCCACCAACTTGCCTTTTGCGGGAAGGGCGGAATTGTTGTTGTTGTTGTTGTTTGTGTGGACGGCTGTGATGTATGTGTGCATTTTGATTGTGGGTGGGGGGGCGCGTCAAAGCGTGTTGCGCGGGGTACGGCCACGAGGTTGGTCGCCGTGGCGTGGAATGGTGGCACGCCTCGTTGGCGTGGTTTTTGACCCATTGGTGTTGTTGGGGTGTGTGTGTGTTTGTGTGTTACCCGTCTGCGAGGGGGGACAGTGCGATCGGCGACTTTTGTGTCACCGTAACGACGGCCGTTTGCGGGTTTGTTTTTTTGCACATCATACATGGCGAGGGTGAAATGTGAAATGTTTTTGTTTGGTTTGTTTTTGCCGCCCACTATTCCCTTTGCTGTACGCCGAGTTTGACAATGGTGCGACGTAACTGCAGCGTGGAGGTGTGTGAGTGACGTTGAAATGAACGTGCCATTAAGACGCATTGTTGTTGTATTGTACTGTACGTGTACGGCGACACGCACGATGATGTACCATTCGACTCTGATGTTTGATAGCCGTGTCTGACTGATTGCGTACGACGCACGCACACCGATGTCGTCATTCAAGATGCACGCTAGACGGCGGCGGCGGCGGCGGCGCCGGTCGTTTGTTTGGCGAATGTCTGTACACGTGTTTGTCTGTGTCCATCCGGTATGTATTTGTTTGTTTGTTTGAAAGTGTTTTGTGTGTCGGTGACGTGGTCCGATCCGTCGCCCCCTGAGTAACTGTCGATCGGCGCGATAGACCGGCGTCACGCAACTGAACCGAAGTCTTGGGCACACCCGTCATACTGTTGTACACCGTCGCGCTGAGAACGGTAACGAAAGGTTGACTCTGATCGGTCGAATGTCTGGGCAGAACGTGAGGAATGAGGCAAGAGTGCAAGGAGGGGGGGGCAAAAGAGAGAGGAAGGGAAAAAGGGGAGAAACGCATTCGTAGAGCAACGGAACGTTCCCGTGTCGGAGGCGTATTGGAGCCGCACTGAAATGCGTTTAACGGCGGCGCGGCTGCAAGTGTCTGCCGTGGTGAACGTTACCTTTGACGGCTGCATTGGGCTTTGCCTTTGCTTTCGCTTTCGCTTTCGCTTTCCCGGATGTACGTAACGTTTGTTGATATGGTTCTGAGGAAGAGTGTATGACAGTGCCGTGCCGTCCATGTTCGTGTGCCCTCCCATTGTGTGTATGCTATTGTCTGTGTACTTGAATGATGTATGTAGGTGTTAGTGGACATGTTTTACCAGTGGGGGGAAATGGATCGTCGATAGTTGCCGTCACTCTGTCACGGTCGAGATGACGCACCCTCCGTACAGAAAGGTGTCGAGAAAGTGAGTGTGTGTGTGTGTGTGTGTGTGTGTGTGTGCGTGCGTGCGTCCGTGAATTGGCAGTGTTTGGAGGTGGGCGTGCCCTGCATGTGGCCCGGAAAAGGCTGTTCGTTAGGCGGTAGTGTTGTGTGGACAGGGGAGGGGCATGCGTAACGCTGCTGGCATGGCATTTCGGGAGATGGGAGGGGGCAAACGAGGAAACGAGGAGCGGCGGCCAAAGACGGGACGGGGAGGGGCGCGGTGTGGGTGGCTTGCGCCTGTGCTCGGCGTTGTGGTTTGTGCAAAAGAGGAGGAGAAAAACAATGTGAGTTGCCAGGGAGGGGAGCGGTGTTGTGTTGTGGTTGTCGTGGTGTAGCCGCAGACGCGGCTGTCAGTGAACGTGGCGAGACGGACGGATGCGCGGAGGGGCGGGGGCGGGGGCGGCGCATTTCGCCGGTGCCGTGCCGTGCCGTGCCGTGCCTGAAAGCCGCGTGGTCGCTGTGTTGTTGGTGGCGTGGGGGCGAGGAGAGTACCGTACGGGTGTGCTTGTGCGCCGGAAATGGCACACTGCGCCCGCCCGTCTTGGAGGCTGATGGCTGTGGTGTGGAAATGGGGCGCGGTGATGTTGAAGCACAGAAAAGAAACCAAGAAAACGGAAGGCGTGATGCGGCGGTGGTGGTGAGAGCGGGAAAAACAAAACAAAAGAAAAAAAACAACAAAAAAAAAGAAGGAAAAACAACAAGAAACAAAAAAGAAAACAAAAAGTCTATCAATATTAAAATGTAAATGGAAATGGAAATGGACCCAGGTATAACCTCCCTGCACAAATAGCAGAGAGTCCGATGATAATAAAAATGTGCCAGAATGTTAACGTCCCTACAAAACAAACCCAACGATAATATTAATGAAAGAGTGAACCGTATGTAACATTGCAACAGACATAATGAAACCTGATAAATTGTATAAGGGCAGCAGCCGTTGACCTTTGGCCCTGTATTCAGAATAAAAAGAGCCAAAGATCGTTACCCCAATGAAAAAGACACTGAAACACGTATGTAACATAGTAGCGATGGCGAGACATTGTAGCATCTGTGACCAGAGAGTTTGCGCTGGACTGCGCGAGTGTTGCGAGCGGTTCTCAGTCAGTCAGTCAGTCTGTGTAGTTGAGGGCTGTACTCTGTCAGTAGTCGTCGCGTGCAGTACGCTAATAGTCGTCATGCAGAGCGGTCGGTCAGTAGTAGCAGCCGAGTGCGGTTGTGTGATGTAGGCGGTCGGCAACACTGGTCAAGATGGTGAATAAGGTATACTGTTAATTAATATAATCATTAGATAATGAGAAATTGTATTTATTGTAATTATGCTCCAACAAGTTCCCCAATAATAATTTTTATTTCAAAAGCATTTTTCAAACATTTAATCTTTTATTGAACTAAAGAGTTCGTTCCACTTCTTTGAAGAAAAATGTCACTAAAATCACAAAAAAAGAGAATATTATTATTTGCAATGCAGTTCCTCCAAGCGCTGCGCAACAACCAGAGCAGAAATGTGACATCCATTTATTCGGAGGTAAGACTTTAATTCCGATTGTTTTGCACAGGGCCAAAGACCGATATTTCGGTTTAATTGAAGTTTCTTGTCACTGAACGGACTTTTTTAAATGTTGTGTGAAGACTTTATATTTGAGTCAGATTGCGAATTGCACATTGTTGTTGCCATTTTCAATACCTCTCATTGTGGGCGAGGTTACAATTAGCGCAATGTCCATTAGCATCCGTAAATAACATTGTCCATTATTTTAAATATTGCTGGGAGGTTACAACACACACACAAAACAAAAAACAAAAAGAAACAAAAAATTGCATTTATATCCGCTCCTCGATTGTAGATACCCCTTACACAGCTGTGTGCAATGAATGAGTGCTGGCTGGTAATTAATTGCACTCCTTGGAGGGAAATGCCATAGGAAGTAGTCTTTAAAAAGTGAATGTTTTTCGTTAAGAGACAAAAGTTACTTTAGAAAAAAAGTAATAGTGGGGCTTGTGTTGTTGAACAAAATAAGTACAATGAACATACGTTATCAGATTTGCGCAATGCAGCGTCACACCACCTCTTGATTATAACACAATATACTATACATCGTCCCGAACCGTGACCAGAGTCGCGAGACGAGCAGAGCACGCCGCCGACGCCCGCTCAGTACAACCGTCCACCCGCTACTACTGTCGACCGACTACTACCTCTCCCGACTCGCGCTACAATATATATAACAACTGTTCCTGGCGACCCGGTGCGTGCCACTACTGTCGTCTGGCGCGGTCCAAGCGCCGACTAGCAGCGATAAAGAACTCTCTGGTCAGACAGAGATGCTGTCATGCCTCGCCATCGCTCTGGTAATGAATACATACGTGTTGCAGCGTGCGTACCACCGGAACACGCAGTGGCGGAGCCAAAGACTGTGTTGTCGAGGTCGAGTGCGAGTGTGGAAGAGAGGCAGCGTCGGCACGGAGATGCAAGCGAGCGCGAGACGCACGGGGGCTGCGGCGTGGCGCGTTTGCGGTCGGCGCCTTTGGTGGCAACGGCCGGGACAAGCAGCGGTGTATGGTGTGGTGCGGGGCGGACAGGGGCGGCGGTGGACGGGGAGGAGGCGGCGCGACGACGGCATGGGGGCGAAAACGGGACGGGGGACGGCGGATGTTGAGAGGCGTCACGCGCGGACAGGACACAGACACAGAGACACACAGAGTGGAAAGGGAGGGTGCGCGGTAGTAGTTGGGAATGTGCGTACCGTGCGGGATGGGAGTGGGCGAGGAACACGGTCGTGGCCCCTGTTTTGGGTGCGTGTGATGACGTCGGTGTGTTGTGGGAAGGGAAGGTGCTGTGGCGGCGGCGCGTAATGGGCGTAGGCCGAAAAGAGAAAGGAACGTGGGCAGTGTGTTGGCAAGCGTCGGTTCGACTGCGACGTTGATGGGCAGGGCAGGGCAAGGTTAATGGTGGTAGGAGTAGGCGTGTGGGCGCAAAAAATCTGCCGCTGCAGGCGGTGCCGTAACCGCCATGGCGGGAAGGAGAGAGGGCCAAAGAAAGAAAGAAAGAAGAAAAAAAAGGAGGGGGGGGGGGGGCGAAAGTGGAGAGGCGGTGGTGTGAGAAGGGCGGGGGCGGAAGGAAGGCAGGAAGGACAAGAGGCGAGGCGACGGCTTGCTTTGTGTATCGGTCGGTCTCTGGCTATGCTTCGTTTTCTGCAGCAGGGTCGGTGCGCGGCGTGGCTCGCGGCAGTGGGAACGCCTGGTGGCTGGACGGCCAGCAATGCGGTTGGATGGGCGGCCACAGCACCGCACCTGTGCCCGAGGAGGAGACGCTGGCGGCGGGCCCTGAGGTGAGGCCGGCTCGGCTGGGGCTGTGGATGTGTAGGTGTGCGCCGCTGCTGCAACAACGAGTAAAACGCGAGAAGAAGGGATGGCGGTAGAGAGGAAAAAAAAAAAAAAGGTCGTGTTGTGTTGATGCGCAGGCAGACGCGTACAGAGGGACGAGCCCGGTCTGCAGCAGGGTGTGGCCGTGCCGAGTGCAGAGCAGCGGCGGCTCGGTTCGGTTCGGCCCGGCCCGGCGGGCCGCGCTGTTGTCGCGGACGTGAGCGCCCCCTGGCGGGTGGCCGGAGGCGGCGCGGCGTGTTGGACGTGTGGCTGGTGGCAGTGCACAATTTGCGAGTGGCTGGCGGTGTGGTGTGGCGGTTGGCGCGTCGGGCGGCGGAGAGGTATGTGTTGCGGGCGCCCTTTGCTGCGCTGCGTCGTTGCGTGTGCCGTACAGGGCGGGCGCTTGTCGACTGTGTGGGCGGTGTGGCGAATTGGCGTGAAACGGCTGCCGAGAGGTGTGTGGTAGCGAGCCGGTCGGTGGTGTCAGTGCGAAGGGGAATGTGCGTGCGTTTGGCGGTTTCGGTGTGCTTTTTGCGGCGTGAGAGTGGGAATTAGTGGGGCCGGCTGTTGTGTTGGTTCCTTGTGTCTTGTGTCGCGTAGCTTGATGGCAACGTGGAAGGACGCCGGTTTCGTTTCGAGCCTTGCGTGTGGTTGTCGACGTTGACTGGTTGGCGTGTGCCGATGCACGTGCATGTGTGGGTCGCGAGTGCGTTTTTGGCTGGCTGTGTGTGTGTGTGTGTGTGTGTTTTGGGGGGGAAGGGGGAGGCGGTGGTGAAAGTGCAGTCGTTGCCACGGGCGTCGTCGGGTGGGGCTGGGGCTGTGCGTCGTGGCGGAAAGGTGGTAGGTTGCGGGAAGCGAGCCCGTCGTTGACGGTGTCGCGTGAGTTGTGAATCGAGTGGGGCGCGGGGCGCGGGACAGGAGCAGCGTGCCGCTGCGTCGTGGTCGTCAGCAGAGGCTGTGCGTGTGCTTGTCCTTTTTGTGGGCGGTTCGTGCGAGGCGTTTTTGTTTTGTGTTGCCCTAGTTGTTAGTTTATTTTGTTTGTGTTTGTTATTTTGAGACGACGACTGGTTGGTGGCGTGCGCGCGAAGTGGCGGTGTGCGCTTCCCGTGTCGTTTGTGTTGTTTGGTTTTTTTGTTTTTGTGTGTTTTTTTTTTTTTTTTTTTTGCACTGGGCCCCGGTGGGTGGGTGCGTGTGTGTCGATTGCCGGCTGGCGAGAGGTGCGCCATCGGCGGGGTGGGTCGCCGGCACAAGTAGAGGCGGCGGCGTTGTTGCTGTTGTTGTGTGGTGTTTGTTTTGTTCGGCTGTGTCGGCGAGCTGTGTTGCGGTGCGTGTGAATGGTGGTGCAAAAGTGCTGGCGTTGGGGCTGCGACTGCGACGGCGGCGAGCCGCGGGCGCGCCATTGATAGTGATGTTGTGAACAGCGGCTGTGTACGGTAGTGGTGTTGTTGTAGCACGACGTGCATCCGGGCCGGCGCGGAAAGCGCAGTTGCGGGCGGTTGCCCTTCGGTGCCAGCCATGTCGCGTGAGCGGCGGGTTGCTCTGGTGTCGACACGTGGTGCTCTGGGTTGTTGTGTGGTGCCCTTTGGCCGGTGGGGGTGGTTCGCGTGTGTCTCGTTCGCGCTCGGTGTCTGGTCGTGGTCGTGGTCGTGCTGCTCCCCCGTCTGTCGGCGGTTTCCGACGTCGTCTGTACGTTTTTGTTCGTTTGCGGCGTGCCTGCCGACGTCGTCCCGTCGCGACCTTTCAACCGAAAGTGTGGCGCCCGAAGGTGAACGAACGTAACCCTGACCTCGGCGCTTTACGCTGAGCCGAGCGAACCGAACCGAACCTAACGTGTGGTGTGGCGAGGTGAGCTCAGCCTGTGAGCCCCTAACGTCTACGTAAGGTAAGCTGTCCGGCTCACGCCTCACGTTTGAACGCTTTTGTAACCTACGTTTGACGCTTCTTAACCTAGCACTGACCCCTTAACCTAACGTGTAACCTAACCTAACCTAACCTAACCTAACCTAACC
>NW_025725348.1:0-34466 GCF_021461395.2 Schistocerca americana | reverse complement strand
CGGCACTACGAAGAAGGCCAAGTCTGCGTCGTCTGCGAAGAAGCCGCGCGCCAAGCCTGCGCACCCGCGCACCTCTGAGATGGTGACGGCCGCCATCAAGAGTCTGAAGGAGCGCGGCGGGTCGTCGCTGCAGGCGATCAAGAAGTACATAGCCGCGCACTACAAGCTGGACGCGGAGAAGCTGGCGCCGTTTATCAAGAAGTACCTCAAGTCGGCCGTCGTGGCGGGCGAGCTGGTGCAGACGAAGGGGAAGGGCGCGTCCGGCTCGTTCAAGCTTGCCGGCGCCGGCGGCGGGGGGGCGGCCGAGGGCGGCAAGGCTCGTGCTGGCGGTGCCAAGAAGAAGCGCGCCGCTCCGGCCAGCAAGGAGAAGAAGGGCGCCCGTGCGGCCGGCGCAAAGAAGGCTGGTGGCGTGAAGGCGGCGACCGGTCGGAAGGCGGGCGCCGCCAAGAAGGCGTCTGCGGCGTCGGCCGCTCCCGCGGGTGCGAAGAAGGCGGCTGCGGCCAAGCCGGCCAAGGCCAAGTCGCCGTCGAAGGCGAAGAAGGCCGCCAAGGTTCCGACGAAGAAGCCGAAGGCGCCGCGCCCGAAGAAGGCGACGACGCCGTCTAAGGCGAAGGCTTCGCCCAAGAAGAAGAAGTAGAGTAGAGGAGAAAGAGATGGGAAAGGAAGGGTTTGGCGCTTGACTCCGTCGTCCCCACCCCCCGTCGTCGTCTAGTGGCGCGCAAGAGACGCGCGGCCCAAAACGGCCCTTCTCAGGGCCATCAAAGCACGTCGGGGAAGGTTTTGATTGTCGTGTTGCGTTTGGTGTGGGTGTCTGTCTGGCGTTTCTGTATGCCCGTGGGGATGCTGTTTGCGTGCCGTGGTGGTTGGATTGCGGGGGTCGGTGGCGGGTGTGGGCGGCGGTAGCGGTAAGCGGTGTTGTTGTTGTTGTTGTTGTCGTGGTGATTGTCGCCGTGTTTGTTTTGTGGCGGCGGCCGACGGTTGGTTTTCTGTCACGTTGTTTTGTTTGAATACGTTGGTTGGCTTGCCTGCGTTCGTTCTTCTCGGATGTCTGTCTTGTCGAGTCGTGTCTGGTCTTTGTTTTGTTCCTTTGTGTGTGTGTGTGTTATGTTTTGCAACGGGGGGGCACGTTGAGATGCGGAAGGAGTCGGCGGGGATTTCGGTGGCGTGTAGAGCGAGCGAGCGCGCCTGCCTGGCCGTTGGCCGTCGGAGTGGAGTGCGGGTTTTTTTTGTTTTCGAAACGAAAGCGGCGGCCGGCCAGCCACCCGTGCGGTGTGACGTCGGCCGTTGGGTATTGTGCGCTTTGAGCGCCGGGGAGGGATGATGTGTGATTGTTGCGCGCTGCTAGCAGGCAGGCAGAGTGAGCGGGTGTGGCGGACGGACGGGAAGTGGTGGTTTTTGTTTTTGGGTTGCGGGGCGAGAGGCAGGCGACCGACAAAGTTTGCTCGCGACGGAGAGATGTTAGTGGCCCTGAAAAGGGCCGTTTTTGTTTGTGCGGTGCGGTGCCGCGGCGCGGTTTAGGCGCGCTCGCCGCGGATGCGGCGCGCGAGCTGGATGTCCTTGGGCATGATGGTGACGCGCTTGGCGTGGATTGCGCACAGGTTGGTGTCTTCGAAGAGGCCGACGAGGTAGGCCTCGCTGGCCTCCTGCAGGGCCATGACTGCGGAGCTCTGGAAGCGCAGGTCGGTCTTGAAGTCCTGGGCGATCTCGCGCACTAGGCGCTGGAATGGCAGCTTGCGGATGAGCAGCTCTGTGCTCTTCTGGTAGCGCCTGATTTCTCGCAGGGCGACGGTGCCCGGCCTGTAGCGGTGGGGCTTCTTGACGCCTCCGGTGGCGGGCGCGCTCTTCCTCGCCGCCTTGGTGGCGAGCTGTTTGCGCGGCGCCTTTCCGCCGGTGGACTTGCGGGCCGTTTGCTTTGTGCGGGCCATGGCGGTAGCGGTAGCGGTAGCGGAGCGGCGTGCGTGGAGGTTAGGTGCGGCGCGGCGTCCGGTGCTGCCTTGACAACGGGCCCGCGCGCCTCCGTGCTGCGCTTATATGCCCTCGGTTGCGCGTGGTGGGGGGAGGGCGGGCCAGAGTCTATATAGGGGGGCGGCGGGCGCGCTGGGCGCAGACCGTAGCCGACTCGCCAGCCGCTGCAGCTGCTGTTTGTGCACGTTTTGCTTTGCCCGAGGAAGGAAGGATGACAGGCCGCGGCAAGGGAGGAAAGGGGCTCGGCAAGGGTGGCGCCAAGCGGCACCGCAAGGTGTTGCGCGACAACATCCAGGGCATCACGAAGCCCGCCATCCGCCGCCTGGCTCGCAGGGGCGGCGTGAAGCGCATCTCTGGTCTGATCTACGAGGAGACCCGCGGGGTGCTGAAGGTGTTCCTGGAGAACGTGATCCGCGACGCGGTGACGTACACTGAGCACGCCAAGCGCAAGACTGTGACGGCCATGGACGTGGTGTACGCCCTGAAGAGGCAGGGGCGCACCCTGTACGGTTTCGGCGGTTAGGCTGCGTCGCAGCGGGCGCTGGCCTTCCCGCGGCCGTGCTTGTGGGTGGGAGAGACTAGAAAACGGCCCTTTTCAGGGCCACCACACTGTTCGGAAGTTGAAAAGTGCGAAAGAGTCTGTGTTGTTGCTGCGTGTGTGCGCGCTGTGTTGTTTGTTTGTTTGTTTCTTTCTTTCCGTTTGAGCGACGTGATGTGACTGGGAGGGGAGAAGGAAAGGAAACGTGTCATGTGGCTGGCTGTGTGTGGAGCTGCTTCGTTTGTGTGTCTTTGTATCGATCGCGACGGAGATGGCGGGCGGGCTGTGTGTTGTTGTGCGAGAGGCGGTGATTATTTGCTTGCGTGGTTTGTCTCTGTGTGTTTGTTTGCGGCGGCGTTGGGGTTTCCGAGGCAAGGCGTGTGGGCATAGGCGGCCGGATCAGCTGTTTCGTTCGTGTCGACGGCCGTTGCGCGCGGGAGTGGAGGGCGGTGTGTCGACACGCCTCCCTTTAACAATGGTCATTATTGCTGCCGTTGTCGGTTTGGAAGGCGACTGCGACGGTGCAAAATGTGTGCGTGTGTGTGTGTGTTGGGCCACACGGGCTGTGTGGACGACAAGATGGCGGACGTGCGCCGGCGGCGGCTGTGCTGTGACAGTGCAAAGTTAAAACAAAACAAGGTGCGGCGAGGACGACTGAAATTTTGCTTTGGACGTAGGTTTGTGTGGTGGCCCTGAAAAGGGCCGATTGTTGTGGGCCGAGCCGGCAAAGCGCGTTGCGTGCAGGGGAGCACGCGGCGCTGCGATTGCCTGGCCTCCTTTAGGCCTTCTTCTCGGTCTTCTTTGGCAGCAGGACGGCCTGGATGTTGGGCAGGACACCACCCTGTGCGATGGTGACGCCCGACAGGAGCTTGTTGAGCTCCTCGTCGTTGCGGATGGCAAGCTGCAGGTGGCGCGGGATGATGCGCGTCTTCTTGTTGTCGCGGGCCGCGTTTCCGGCCAGCTCGAGCACCTCAGCCGCGAGGTACTCCATGACGGCGGCGAGGTAGACGGGCGCCCCGGCGCCGACGCGCTCTGCGTAGTTTCCCTTGCGCAGGAGGCGGTGGATTCTGCCGACCGGGAACTGGAGCCCAGCCCTGCTTGAGCGGGACTTTGACTTGCCCTTGACTTTGCCTCCCTTTCCGCGTCCGGACATGGCGATGGGCTAGCGACGGTGCACACGAAACGGAAACGAAAACGACCGGTGCGAGCGGCAGCGAGTCGAGCAGCGGAGTGCGTGCCGGCGCAGCCGGGGTGGGGGTGCTTTATGGGCTCGGGTGCGGCGGCCGGTTGCGCGCGCGCCCCATTGGTCGGCGGCCGCAACAGGGCGAGCTGGTAAAGGTGCGGCGGCGGCTGGCGGCGGGTGCCACTGTGTGGGGAGACGCTGACTAGAGCGGAGCGCTTGCTACTGGTGTTGCTGCTGCCGTACGTTGGTTGGAGATGCCGCCCAAGACTAGCGGGAAGGCCGCCAAGAAGGCTGGCAAGGCGCAGAAGAACATTTCGAAGGGCGACAAGAAGAAGAAGCGCAAGAGGAAGGAGAGCTATGCCATCTACATCTACAAGGTGCTGAAGCAGGTGCACCCTGACACGGGCATCTCGTCGAAGGCGATGAGCATCATGAACAGCTTCGTGAACGACATTTTCGAGCGCATTGCGGCCGAGGCTTCTCGCCTGGCGCACTACAACAAGCGCTCGACCATCACGTCCCGCGAGATCCAGACCGCTGTGCGGCTGTTGCTGCCTGGCGAGCTGGCCAAGCACGCCGTGAGCGAGGGCACGAAGGCGGTGACCAAGTACACGAGCTCCAAGTAAGGAGGTGGCTCTGGAATGGAAGGAAGGATGGAGAAGGCTCCTCCGTTGCGAGAGCGGCGAAACGGCCCTTTTCAGGGCCACCAACTTGCCTTTTGCGGGAAGGGCGGAATTGTTGTTGTTGTTGTTGTTTGTGTGGACGGCTGTGATGTATGTGTGCATTTTGATTGTGGGTGGGGGGGCGCGTCAAAGCGTGTTGCGCGGGGTACGGCCACGAGGTTGGTCGCCGTGGCGTGGAATGGTGGCACGCCTCGTTGGCGTGGTTTTTGACCCATTGGTGTTGTTGGGGTGTGTGTGTGTTTGTGTGTTACCCGTCTGCGAGGGGGGACAGTGCGATCGGCGACTTTTGTGTCACCGTAACGACGGCCGTTTGCGGGTTTGTTTTTTTGCACATCATACATGGCGAGGGTGAAATGTGAAATGTTTTTGTTTGGTTTGTTTTTGCCGCCCACTATTCCCTTTGCTGTACGCCGAGTTTGACAATGGTGCGACGTAACTGCAGCGTGGAGGTGTGTGAGTGACGTTGAAATGAACGTGCCATTAAGACGCATTGTTGTTGTATTGTACTGTACGTGTACGGCGACACGCACGATGATGTACCATTCGACTCTGATGTTTGATAGCCGTGTCTGACTGATTGCGTACGACGCACGCACACCGATGTCGTCATTCAAGATGCACGCTAGACGGCGGCGGCGGCGGCGGCGCCGGTCGTTTGTTTGGCGAATGTCTGTACACGTGTTTGTCTGTGTCCATCCGGTATGTATGTATTTGTTTGTTTGTTTGAAAGTGTTTTGTGTGTCGGTGACGTGGTCCGATCCGTCGCCCCCTGAGTAACTGTCGATCGGCGCGATAGACCGGCGTCACGCAACTGAACCGAAGTCTTGGGCACACCCGTCATACTGTTGTACACCGTCGCGCTGAGAACGGTAACGAAAGGTTGACTCTGATCGGTCGAATGTCTGGGCAGAACGTGAGGAATGAGGCAAGAGTGCAAGGAGGGGGGGGCAAAAGAGAGAGGAAGGGAAAAAGGGGAGAAACGCATTCGTAGAGCAACGGAACGTTCCCGTGTCGGAGGCGTATTGGAGCCGCACTGAAATGCGTTTAACGGCGGCGCGGCTGCAAGTGTCTGCCGTGGTGAACGTTACCTTTGACGGCTGCATTGGGCTTTGCCTTTGCTTTCGCTTTCGCTTTCGCTTTCCCGGATGTACGTAACGTTTGTTGATATGGTTCTGAGGAAGAGTGTATGACAGTGCCGTGCCGTCCATGTTCGTGTGCCCTCCCATTGTGTGTATGCTATTGTCTGTGTACTTGAATGATGTATGTAGGTGTTAGTGGACATGTTTTACCAGTGGGGGGAAATGGATCGTCGATAGTTGCCGTCACTCTGTCACGGTCGAGATGACGCACCCTCCGTACAGAAAGGTGTCGAGAAAGTGAGTGTGTGTGTGTGTGTGTGTGTGTGTGTGTGTGTGTGCGTGCGTGCGTCCGTGAATTGGCAGTGTTTGGAGGTGGGCGTGCCCTGCATGTGGCCCGGAAAAGGCTGTTCGTTAGGCGGTAGTGTTGTGTGGACAGGGGAGGGGCATGCGTAACGCTGCTGGCATGGCATTTCGGGAGATGGGAGGGGGCAAACGAGGAAACGAGGAGCGGCGGCCAAAGACGGGACGGGGAGGGGCGCGGTGTGGGTGGCTTGCGCCTGTGCTCGGCGTTGTGGTTTGTGCAAAAGAGGAGGAGAAAAACAATGTGAGTTGCCAGGGAGGGGAGCGGTGTTGTGTTGTGGTTGTCGTGGTGTAGCCGCAGACGCGGCTGTCAGTGAACGTGGCGAGACGGACGGATGCGCGGAGGGGCGGGGGCGGGGGCGGCGCATTTCGCCGGTGCCGTGCCGTGCCGTGCCGTGCCTGAAAGCCGCGTGGTCGCTGTGTTGTTGGTGGCGTGGGGGCGAGGAGAGTACCGTACGGGTGTGCTTGTGCGCCGGAAATGGCACACTGCGCCCGCCCGTCTTGGAGGCTGATGGCTGTGGTGTGGAAATGGGGCGCGGTGATGTTGAAGCACAGAAAAGAAACCAAGAAAACGGAAGGCGTGATGCGGCGGTGGTGGTGAGAGCGGGAAAAACAAAACAAAAGAAAAAAAACAACAAAAAAAAAGAAGGAAAAACAACAAGAAACAAAAAAGAAAACAAAAAGTCTATCAATATTAAAATGTAAATGGAAATGGAAATGGACCCAGGTATAACCTCCCTGCACAAATAGCAGAGAGTCCGATGATAATAAAAATGTGCCAGAATGTTAACGTCCCTACAAAACAAACCCAACGATAATATTAATGAAAGAGTGAACCGTATGTAACATTGCAACAGACATAATGAAACCTGATAAATTGTATAAGGGCAGCAGCCGTTGACCTTTGGCCCTGTATTCAGAATAAAAAGAGCCAAAGATCGTTACCCCAATGAAAAAGACACTGAAACACGTATGTAACATAGTAGCGATGGCGAGACATTGTAGCATCTGTGACCAGAGAGTTTGCGCTGGACTGCGCGAGTGTTGCGAGCGGTTCTCAGTCAGTCAGTCAGTCTGTGTAGTTGAGGGCTGTACTCTGTCAGTAGTCGTCGCGTGCAGTACGCTAATAGTCGTCATGCAGAGCGGTCGGTCAGTAGTAGCAGCCGAGTGCGGTTGTGTGATGTAGGCGGTCGGCAACACTGGTCAAGATGGTGAATAAGGTATACTGTTAATTAATATAATCATTAGATAATGAGAAATTGTATTTATTGTAATTATGCTCCAACAAGTTCCCCAATAATAATTTTTATTTCAAAAGCATTTTTCAAACATTTAATCTTTTATTGAACTAAAGAGTTCGTTCCACTTCTTTGAAGAAAAATGTCACTAAAATCACAAAAAAAGAGAATATTATTATTTGCAATGCAGTTCCTCCAAGCGCTGCGCAACAACCAGAGCAGAAATGTGACATCCATTTATTCGGAGGTAAGACTTTAATTCCGATTGTTTTGCACAGGGCCAAAGACCGATATTTCGGTTTAATTGAAGTTTCTTGTCACTGAACGGACTTTTTTAAATGTTGTGTGAAGACTTTATATTTGAGTCAGATTGCGAATTGCACATTGTTGTTGCCATTTTCAATACCTCTCATTGTGGGCGAGGTTACAATTAGCGCAATGTCCATTAGCATCCGTAAATAACATTGTCCATTATTTTAAATATTGCTGGGAGGTTACAACACACACACAAAACAAAAAACAAAAAGAAACAAAAAATTGCATTTATATCCGCTCCTCGATTGTAGATACCCCTTACACAGCTGTGTGCAATGAATGAGTGCTGGCTGGTAATTAATTGCACTCCTTGGAGGGAAATGCCATAGGAAGTAGTCTTTAAAAAGTGAATGTTTTTCGTTAAGAGACAAAAGTTACTTTAGAAAAAAAGTAATAGTGGGGCTTGTGTTGTTGAACAAAATAAGTACAATGAACATACGTTATCAGATTTGCGCAATGCAGCGTCACACCACCTCTTGATTATAACACAATATACTATACATCGTCCCGAACCGTGACCAGAGTCGCGAGACGAGCAGAGCACGCCGCCGACGCCCGCTCAGTACAACCGTCCACCCGCTACTACTGTCGACCGACTACTACCTCTCCCGACTCGCGCTACAATATATATAACAACTGTTCCTGGCGACCCGGTGCGTGCCACTACTGTCGTCTGGCGCGGTCCAAGCGCCGACTAGCAGCGATAAAGAACTCTCTGGTCAGACAGAGATGCTGTCATGCCTCGCCATCGCTCTGGTAATGAATACATACGTGTTGCAGCGTGCGTACCACCGGAACACGCAGTGGCGGAGCCAAAGACTGTGTTGTCGAGGTCGAGTGCGAGTGGGAAGAGAGGCAGCGTCGGCACGGAGATGCAAGCGAGCGCGAGACGCACGGGGGCTGCGGCGTGGCGCGTTTGCGGTCGGCGCCTTTGGTGGCAACGGCCGGGACAAGCAGCGGTGTATGGTGTGGTGCGGGGCGGACAGGGGCGGCGGTGGACGGGGAGGAGGCGGCGCGACGACGGCATGGGGGCGAAAACGGGACGGGGGACGGCGGATGTTGAGAGGCGTCACGCGCGGACAGGACACAGACACAGAGACACACAGAGTGGAAAGGGAGGGTGCGCGGTAGTAGTTGGGAATGTGCGTACCGTGCGGGATGGGAGTGGGCGAGGAACACGGTCGTGGCCCCTGTTTTGGGTGCGTGTGATGACGTCGGTGTGTTGTGGGAAGGGAAGGTGCTGTGGCGGCGGCGCGTAATGGGCGTAGGCCGAAAAGAGAAAGGAACGTGGGCAGTGTGTTGGCAAGCGTCGGTTCGACTGCGACGTTGATGGGCAGGGCAGGGCAAGGTTAATGGTGGTAGGAGTAGGCGTGTGGGCGCAAAAAATCTGCCGCTGCAGGCGGTGCCGTAACCGCCATGGCGGGAAGGAGAGAGGGCCAAAGAAAGAAAGAAAGAAGAAAAAAAAGGAGGGGGGGGGGGGGCGAAAGTGGAGAGGCGGTGGTGTGAGAAGGGCGGGGGCGGAAGGAAGGCAGGAAGGACAAGAGGCGAGGCGACGGCTTGCTTTGTGTATCGGTCGGTCTCTGGCTATGCTTCGTTTTCTGCAGCAGGGTCGGTGCGCGGCGTGGCTCGCGGCAGTGGGAACGCCTGGTGGCTGGACGGCCAGCAATGCGGTTGGATGGGCGGCCACAGCACCGCACCTGTGCCCGAGGAGGAGACGCTGGCGGCGGGCCCTGAGGTGAGGCCGGCTCGGCTGGGGCTGTGGATGTGTAGGTGTGCGCCGCTGCTGCAACAACGAGTAAAACGCGAGAAGAAGGGATGGCGGTAGAGAGGAAAAAAAAAAAAAAGGTCGTGTTGTGTTGATGCGCAGGCAGACGCGTACAGAGGGACGAGCCCGGTCTGCAGCAGGGTGTGGCCGTGCCGAGTGCAGAGCAGCGGCGGCTCGGTTCGGTTCGGCCCGGCCCGGCGGGCCGCGCTGTTGTCGCGGACGTGAGCGCCCCCTGGCGGGTGGCCGGAGGCGGCGCGGCGTGTTGGACGTGTGGCTGGTGGCAGTGCACAATTTGCGAGTGGCTGGCGGTGTGGTGTGGCGGTTGGCGCGTCGGGCGGCGGAGAGGTATGTGTTGCGGGCGCCCTTTGCTGCGCTGCGTCGTTGCGTGTGCCGTACAGGGCGGGCGCTTGTCGACTGTGTGGGCGGTGTGGCGAATTGGCGTGAAACGGCTGCCGAGAGGTGTGTGGTAGCGAGCCGGTCGGTGGTGTCAGTGCGAAGGGGAATGTGCGTGCGTTTGGCGGTTTCGGTGTGCTTTTTGCGGCGTGAGAGTGGGAATTAGTGGGGCCGGCTGTTGTGTTGGTTCCTTGTGTCTTGTGTCGCGTAGCTTGATGGCAACGTGGAAGGACGCCGGTTTCGTTTCGAGCCTTGCGTGTGGTTGTCGACGTTGACTGGTTGGCGTGTGCCGATGCACGTGCATGTGTGGGTCGCGAGTGCGTTTTTGGCTGGCTGTGTGTGTGTGTGTGTGTGTGTTTTGGGGGGGAAGGGGGAGGCGGTGGTGAAAGTGCAGTCGTTGCCACGGGCGTCGTCGGGTGGGGCTGGGGCTGTGCGTCGTGGCGGAAAGGTGGTAGGTTGCGGGAAGCGAGCCCGTCGTTGACGGTGTCGCGTGAGTTGTGAATCGAGTGGGGCGCGGGGCGCGGGACAGGAGCAGCGTGCCGCTGCGTCGTGGTCGTCAGCAGAGGCTGTGCGTGTGCTTGTCCTTTTTGTGGGCGGTTCGTGCGAGGCGTTTTTGTTTTGTGTTGCCCTAGTTGTTAGTTTATTTTGTTTGTGTTTGTTATTTTGAGACGACGACTGGTTGGTGGCGTGCGCGCGAAGTGGCGGTGTGCGCTTCCCGTGTCGTTTGTGTTGTTTGGTTTTTTTGTTTTTGTGTGTTTTTTTTTTTTTTTTTTTTTGCACTGGGCCCCGGTGGGTGGGTGCGTGTGTGTCGATTGCCGGCTGGCGAGAGGTGCGCCATCGGCGGGGTGGGTCGCCGGCACAAGTAGAGGCGGCGGCGTTGTTGCTGTTGTTGTGTGGTGTTTGTTTTGTTCGGCTGTGTCGGCGAGCTGTGTTGCGGTGCGTGTGAATGGTGGTGCAAAAGTGCTGGCGTTGGGGCTGCGACTGCGACGGCGGCGAGCCGCGGGCGCGCCATTGATAGTGATGTTGTGAACAGCGGCTGTGTACGGTAGTGGTGTTGTTGTAGCACGACGTGCATCCGGGCCGGCGCGGAAAGCGCAGTTGCGGGCGGTTGCCCTTCGGTGCCAGCCATGTCGCGTGAGCGGCGGGTTGCTCTGGTGTCGACACGTGGTGCTCTGGGTTGTTGTGTGGTGCCCTTTGGCCGGTGGGGGTGGTTCGCGTGTGTCTCGTTCGCGCTCGGTGTCTGGTCGTGGTCGTGGTCGTGCTGCTCCCCCGTCTGTCGGCGGTTTCCGACGTCGTCTGTACGTTTTTGTTCGTTTGCGGCGTGCCTGCCGACGTCGTCCCGTCGCGACCTTTCAACCGAAAGTGTGGCGCCCGAAGGTGAACGAACGTAACCCTGACCTCGGCGCTTTACGCTGAGCCGAGCGAACCGAACCGAACCTAACGTGTGGTGTGGCGAGGTGAGCTCAGCCTGTGAGCCCCTAACGTCTACGTAAGGTAAGCTGTCCGGCTCACGCCTCACGTTTGAACGCTTTTGTAACCTACGTTTGACGCTTCTTAACCTAGCACTGACCCCTTAACCTAACGTGTAACCTAACCTAACCTAACCTAACCTAACCTAACCTCTGACGCCTGACGTGTTTGAATGCTTAACCTAAGTTTGACGCTTAACCTAACCCAAGTCCCCTTAACCTAACCCACGTCCACCTAACCTAACCTAACGTAGACGTGTAAACGTAATGTGTAACGCGTAACGTGTAAGGTCGGCTGTCGTGTGTGCTTGACGGCAGATTGGGTTGGTCTGTAGATTCGGATTGCGGTTTGCCTCGGTCGAGGGGTTGGGTCGGAAGCGGCGAGGGGCGGCGGCGCCTGTTGCGCAGGCGGCGTCCGTTTGCGGCGGGCAATTGTTGAGAAACGGCTGTGAATGTTGGCGGGCGAGAGGAGGAGGACGGCGCGCGATGTGGCCCGACGGCTGCGGGCCGATCGGGAAACGGCGGGAGGGCGACGGAAGGCGATGGGGCGGCGGAGGCGCGTTTGCACGGCCGTCATCGCCGCACGCCTCGGCTTGTGTGGCTGTGGCGCCGGCCGCGCTGGCCGGGCTGCCGCGGCGACGGTGTGGGAGTTTTGCCGAAGGTTTGGCCATTGTGGCGGGTCGTCGGCTGGGGCTGTGGGGGCGGCATTTGGGCGGGGGCGGCGATTCTCGGCGGGCCGACCCAGGCTGTAGCGCGCGGTAGCTGCAGTTTGGCCGTGGTTTGCGGCGCTGCCGTGGCGACTGGTTGGCGACTGTGGTGTGGCTGTGTGTAGCCCCATCCTCGGTGGTTTGAAAGGCGCGGGCGGTTGTGGCGCAGGTTTGGGGCTGCTCCGCACAGGCTGTCGGACGTTGGGCGGTAGCAAGCGCGGGAGGCGCGGCGCGGCGGCGCGCAGAGTGGCGGCCGCTCTCTCGGCCGTCCGCGCCCGCCCGCGACACTGGCTGGGCCTTGTGATTCTCTGCTCTTGTGCTTGCGTGCCTGCCGTCCCGCTCGCTCTCGCTGTGTGTTACGCGCGTCGTCGAAATGGCAGATCAGGCGGCTACGAACGAGACTGCTGCGGCACCCGCCGCCACCGGCACTACGAAGAAGGCCAAGTCTGCGTCGTCTGCGAAGAAGCCGCGCGCCAAGCCTGCGCACCCGCGCACCTCTGAGATGGTGACGGCCGCCATCAAGAGTCTGAAGGAGCGCGGCGGGTCGTCGCTGCAGGCGATCAAGAAGTACATAGCCGCGCACTACAAGCTGGACGCGGAGAAGCTGGCGCCGTTTATCAAGAAGTACCTCAAGTCGGCCGTCGTGGCGGGCGAGCTGGTGCAGACGAAGGGGAAGGGCGCGTCCGGCTCGTTCAAGCTTGCCGGCGCCGGCGGCGGGGGGGCGGCCGAGGGCGGCAAGGCTCGTGCTGGCGGTGCCAAGAAGAAGCGCGCCGCTCCGGCCAGCAAGGAGAAGAAGGGCGCCCGTGCGGCCGGCGCAAAGAAGGCTGGTGGCGTGAAGGCGGCGACCGGTCGGAAGGCGGGCGCCGCCAAGAAGGCGTCTGCGGCGTCGGCCGCTCCCGCGGGTGCGAAGAAGGCGGCTGCGGCCAAGCCGGCCAAGGCCAAGTCGCCGTCGAAGGCGAAGAAGGCCGCCAAGGTTCCGACGAAGAAGCCGAAGGCGCCGCGCCCGAAGAAGGCGACGACGCCGTCTAAGGCGAAGGCTTCGCCCAAGAAGAAGAAGTAGAGTAGAGGAGAAAGAGATGGGAAAGGAAGGGTTTGGCGCTTGACTCCGTCGTCCCCACCCCCCGTCGTCGTCTAGTGGCGCGCAAGAGACGCGCGGCCCAAAACGGCCCTTCTCAGGGCCATCAAAGCACGTCGGGGAAGGTTTTGATTGTCGTGTTGCGTTTGGTGTGGGTGTCTGTCTGGCGTTTCTGTATGCCCGTGGGGATGCTGTTTGCGTGCCGTGGTGGTTGGATTGCGGGGGTCGGTGGCGGGTGTGGGCGGCGGTAGCGGTAAGCGGTGTTGTTGTTGTTGTTGTTGTCGTGGTTGATTGTCGCCGTGTTTGTTTTGTGGCGGCGGCCGACGGTTGGTTTTCTGTCACGTTGTTTTGTTTGAATACGTTGGTTGGCTTGCCTGCGTTCGTTCTTCTCGGATGTCTGTCTTGTCGAGTCGTGTCTGGTCTTTGTTTTGTTCCTTTGTGTGTGTGTGTGTTATGTTTTGCAACGGGGGGGCACGTTGAGATGCGGAAGGAGTCGGCGGGGATTTCGGTGGCGTGTAGAGCGAGCGAGCGCGCCTGCCTGGCCGTTGGCCGTCGGAGTGGAGTGCGGGTTTTTTTTGTTTTCGAAACGAAAGCGGCGGCCGGCCAGCCACCCGTGCGGTGTGACGTCGGCCGTTGGGTATTGTGCGCTTTGAGCGCCGGGGAGGGATGATGTGTGATTGTTGCGCGCTGCTAGCAGGCAGGCAGAGTGAGCGGGTGTGGCGGACGGACGGGAAGTGGTGGTTTTTGTTTTTGGGTTGCGGGGCGAGAGGCAGGCGACCGACAAAGTTTGCTCGCGACGGAGAGATGTTAGTGGCCCTGAAAAGGGCCGTTTTTGTTTGTGCGGTGCGGTGCCGCGGCGCGGTTTAGGCGCGCTCGCCGCGGATGCGGCGCGCGAGCTGGATGTCCTTGGGCATGATGGTGACGCGCTTGGCGTGGATTGCGCACAGGTTGGTGTCTTCGAAGAGGCCGACGAGGTAGGCCTCGCTGGCCTCCTGCAGGGCCATGACTGCGGAGCTCTGGAAGCGCAGGTCGGTCTTGAAGTCCTGGGCGATCTCGCGCACTAGGCGCTGGAATGGCAGCTTGCGGATGAGCAGCTCTGTGCTCTTCTGGTAGCGCCTGATTTCTCGCAGGGCGACGGTGCCCGGCCTGTAGCGGTGGGGCTTCTTGACGCCTCCGGTGGCGGGCGCGCTCTTCCTCGCCGCCTTGGTGGCGAGCTGTTTGCGCGGCGCCTTTCCGCCGGTGGACTTGCGGGCCGTTTGCTTTGTGCGGGCCATGGCGGTAGCGGTAGCGGTAGCGGAGCGGCGTGCGTGGAGGTTAGGTGCGGCGCGGCGTCCGGTGCTGCCTTGACAACGGGCCCGCGCGCCTCCGTGCTGCGCTTATATGCCCTCGGTTGCGCGTGGTGGGGGGAGGGCGGGCCAGAGTCTATATAGGGGGGCGGCGGGCGCGCTGGGCGCAGACCGTAGCCGACTCGCCAGCCGCTGCAGCTGCTGTTTGTGCACGTTTTGCTTTGCCCGAGGAAGGAAGGATGACAGGCCGCGGCAAGGGAGGAAAGGGGCTCGGCAAGGGTGGCGCCAAGCGGCACCGCAAGGTGTTGCGCGACAACATCCAGGGCATCACGAAGCCCGCCATCCGCCGCCTGGCTCGCAGGGGCGGCGTGAAGCGCATCTCTGGTCTGATCTACGAGGAGACCCGCGGGGTGCTGAAGGTGTTCCTGGAGAACGTGATCCGCGACGCGGTGACGTACACTGAGCACGCCAAGCGCAAGACTGTGACGGCCATGGACGTGGTGTACGCCCTGAAGAGGCAGGGGCGCACCCTGTACGGTTTCGGCGGTTAGGCTGCGTCGCAGCGGGCGCTGGCCTTCCCGCGGCCGTGCTTGTGGGTGGGAGAGACTAGAAAACGGCCCTTTTCAGGGCCACCACACTGTTCGGAAGTTGAAAAGTGCGAAAGAGTCTGTGTTGTTGCTGCGTGTGTGCGCGCTGTGTTGTTTGTTTGTTTGTTTCTTTCTTTCCGTTTGAGCGACGTGATGTGACTGGGAGGGGAGAAGGAAAGGAAACGTGTCATGTGGCTGGCTGTGTGTGGAGCTGCTTCGTTTGTGTGTCTTTGTATCGATCGCGACGGAGATGGCGGGCGGGCTGTGTGTTGTTGTGCGAGAGGCGGTGATTATTTGCTTGCGTGGTTTGTCTCTGTGTGTTTGTTTGCGGCGGCGTTGGGGTTTCCGAGGCAAGGCGTGTGGGCATAGGCGGCCGGATCAGCTGTTTCGTTCGTGTCGACGGCCGTTGCGCGCGGGAGTGGAGGGCGGTGTGTCGACACGCCTCCCTTTAACAATGGTCATTATTGCTGCCGTTGTCGGTTTGGAAGGCGACTGCGACGGTGCAAAATGTGTGCGTGTGTGTGTGTGTTGGGCCACACGGGCTGTGTGGACGACAAGATGGCGGACGTGCGCCGGCGGCGGCTGTGCTGTGACAGTGCAAAGTTAAAACAAAACAAGGTGCGGCGAGGACGACTGAAATTTTGCTTTGGACGTAGGTTTGTGTGGTGGCCCTGAAAAGGGCCGATTGTTGTGGGCCGAGCCGGCAAAGCGCGTTGCGTGCAGGGGAGCACGCGGCGCTGCGATTGCCTGGCCTCCTTTAGGCCTTCTTCTCGGTCTTCTTTGGCAGCAGGACGGCCTGGATGTTGGGCAGGACACCACCCTGTGCGATGGTGACGCCCGACAGGAGCTTGTTGAGCTCCTCGTCGTTGCGGATGGCAAGCTGCAGGTGGCGCGGGATGATGCGCGTCTTCTTGTTGTCGCGGGCCGCGTTTCCGGCCAGCTCGAGCACCTCAGCCGCGAGGTACTCCATGACGGCGGCGAGGTAGACGGGCGCCCCGGCGCCGACGCGCTCTGCGTAGTTTCCCTTGCGCAGGAGGCGGTGGATTCTGCCGACCGGGAACTGGAGCCCAGCCCTGCTTGAGCGGGACTTTGACTTGCCCTTGACTTTGCCTCCCTTTCCGCGTCCGGACATGGCGATGGGCTAGCGACGGTGCACACGAAACGGAAACGAAAACGACCGGTGCGAGCGGCAGCGAGTCGAGCAGCGGAGTTTTTTTTTTTTTTTTTTTTTTTTTTTTTTTTTTTTTTTTTTTTTTTTTTTTTTTTTTTTAACTTTCATTCCTCCACCGGAAGGGTGGGGCGGGCTCATGGAGGGCTTAATGCCGCTTTGGAGCCTTATCTTATTCTTATGTTATTCTGTTGTGGCACTTTTTATTTCATAGTTTGGGTAGTCTTGTTCAAATTTTCTATTTTCTATTCCTGTATGTGTATATATAATTATTAATATTTTGCTATATTATTATTTTGTTAGTTGGTTTGTTGGATTTGGGGACTATACACAGCCCTGACATTTGCCTTACAGCTGAGGGAAACCCCATAAAACCTCAGCCAGGGTTGGGTGTCATTCCTGTTTCTTTCTGTCTCTTAATTAGTCTGGCATGATGTGGAACTGCAGGTGCTCTGGGAGTTGTTTTCCTGTTGTAACTGTTTCTAAATCCTTGTGTTTTCCGGGGTGAATTTGTTCTGTTGCTACTGCGGCGATTTGTGGTGGGTAAGGATACTTGTAGCGTGGTAGATTGAGGTGGAATGGCGGTTTGATGATTATGTCTTTTATTGTCTCGTTCGTGATTAGTCTATTGTCACCGTATGTAGCTATCTGTTTTATTAATCGTTCTTCCATTGAGTCTGTATCGAGGGTTGTGTGCAGTGTTGCCGTTCTTTCTCTTGGTTTTCTTGCTAGTGTCCTTAGCATTCTTCTATCTGTGGATTTAATTCGGTTACATTGTGTTACATTTCCGCACCATGCTATTCCTGCATACTCTAGTATTGGTCTTACGTACATTTTATATATATGTAGCACTATTGGTGTTGCTGCACCTCCGTTTCTATGTTGTAGTAGTTTGATTTTGGCTAGTTTTGTGCTGGCTATTCCTATTTTTTGTGTTGTGTTGGTCTTCCAATTGAGTAGGTTATCAATCTCTAGTCCTAGGTATTTGGCTGTCTTCTTTGGTTCTACTTTTTGTCCCCAGAGTGTTATTTCAATGTCTTCTGGGTTTTGTTGTTTAATCTGTGTGAAGTTTCTGTGGTGGATTATTAGTAGCTGCGATTTGGTCGGGTTTGGCCTAATTCTCCATGCAGACATCCATTCTTCTAATGATTTAATGTATCTGCTGGTTTTCTTTGATAACATTTCGGTTGTTGGGGCGTGGCACCAGAACGCTGTGTCATCAGCATATAGGGCAAGTTCTTCATTTAGTCCAACTGGCTTTGGTATATCTGATGTATATATATTATATAAGAGTGGCGATATGATTGCCCCTTGTGGCACTCCTGCCAGTGGTCTGAGCGTCTCTGATAGTTTGTCCCCTACTTTTACTTTTATGTCCCTTTCTGTAATGATGTTTTTTATTAGTTTTACTGTTTCTAATGGGATGTCGTTTTTAATTAGTTTGTGTATGAGCCCTAAGTGCCATACTTTATCGAAGGCTCTCTCTATGTCGAGTAGCAGCGCTGCTACTACATTTCCTGTATTTATGGCTTCGGTGCTATTGCTGATAAGGCGGAAAATTGGGTCTATTGTACTTTTATTCTTCCTAAATCCGCTTTGCTCTTTTGGTAGAATTTGTCGTTTTTCTGCAAATTTTTGTATTCTATTAGTGAGTATTGATTCGAAGGTTTTGCCTATTACTGGCAGTAATGTTATAGGTCGGTATGACTTTGGGTCATGTTTTGGTTTTTGGGGCTTCGGCAGCATCTTAACTTGTGCATCTTTCCACTGTTGTGGCGTTTTCTGCAGTTTGAGTACGGCGTTGAATAGGTTTTTGAGTGGTGGTATGATTATTTCCTGTGGTATCAGCCTTAGGTGGTGTCGTGTGATGCCATCCGCGCCGGGTGCTGTTACTTTCCCGCATGCTATTGCTGTTTCAATTTCCTTTGATGTGATGTCTTGTATGAGTTTTGTTTGATCTTTGTCATATACGATGTTTTGCGGCTCCTCTAGTGTTCTTGTTGTTTCGGTTTCTATTGTTTTTTCTGTTTCTTCGTTAAACCTCTCGTCTTGAGGATGTGTGTATATTTCCTTAAGCACTTTCATAAATTCATTGGCTTTCTTCTCTTCGCATGGTATAATATCTCCGTTTATTATTAGTGGTGGGTCTTGGTTTTGCTTTTCGTGTGGAGTGCGTGCCGGCGCAGCCGGGGTGGGGGTGCTTTATGGGCTCGGGTGCGGCGGCCGGTTGCGCGCGCGCCCCATTGGTCGGCGGCCGCAACAGGGCGAGCTGGTAAAGGTGCGGCGGCGGCTGGCGGCGGGTGCCACTGTGTGGGGAGACGCTGACTAGAGCGGAGCGCTTGCTACTGGTGTTGCTGCTGCCGTACGTTGGTTGGAGATGCCGCCCAAGACTAGCGGGAAGGCCGCCAAGAAGGCTGGCAAGGCGCAGAAGAACATTTCGAAGGGCGACAAGAAGAAGAAGCGCAAGAGGAAGGAGAGCTATGCCATCTACATCTACAAGGTGCTGAAGCAGGTGCACCCTGACACGGGCATCTCGTCGAAGGCGATGAGCATCATGAACAGCTTCGTGAACGACATTTTCGAGCGCATTGCGGCCGAGGCTTCTCGCCTGGCGCACTACAACAAGCGCTCGACCATCACGTCCCGCGAGATCCAGACCGCTGTGCGGCTGTTGCTGCCTGGCGAGCTGGCCAAGCACGCCGTGAGCGAGGGCACGAAGGCGGTGACCAAGTACACGAGCTCCAAGTAAGGAGGTGGCTCTGGAATGGAAGGAAGGATGGAGAAGGCTCCTCCGTTGCGAGAGCGGCGAAACGGCCCTTTTCAGGGCCACCAACTTGCCTTTTGCGGGAAGGGCGGAATTGTTGTTGTTGTTGTTGTTTGTGTGGACGGCTGTGATGTATGTGTGCATTTTGATTGTGGGTGGGGGGGCGCGTCAAAGCGTGTTGCGCGGGGTACGGCCACGAGGTTGGTCGCCGTGGCGTGGAATGGTGGCACGCCTCGTTGGCGTGGTTTTTGACCCATTGGTGTTGTTGGGGTGTGTGTGTGTTTGTGTGTTACCCGTCTGCGAGGGGGGACAGTGCGATCGGCGACTTTTGTGTCACCGTAACGACGGCCGTTTGCGGGTTTGTTTTTTTGCACATCATACATGGCGAGGGTGAAATGTGAAATGTTTTTGTTTGGTTTGTTTTTGCCGCCCACTATTCCCTTTGCTGTACGCCGAGTTTGACAATGGTGCGACGTAACTGCAGCGTGGAGGTGTGTGAGTGACGTTGAAATGAACGTGCCATTAAGACGCATTGTTGTTGTATTGTACTGTACGTGTACGGCGACACGCACGATGATGTACCATTCGACTCTGATGTTTGATAGCCGTGTCTGACTGATTGCGTACGACGCACGCACACCGATGTCGTCATTCAAGATGCACGCTAGACGGCGGCGGCGGCGGCGGCGCCGGTCGTTTGTTTGGCGAATGTCTGTACACGTGTTTGTCTGTGTCCATCCGGTATGTATGTATTTGTTTGTTTGTTTGAAAGTGTTTTGTGTGTCGGTGACGTGGTCCGATCCGTCGCCCCCTGAGTAACTGTCGATCGGCGCGATAGACCGGCGTCACGCAACTGAACCGAAGTCTTGGGCACACCCGTCATACTGTTGTACACCGTCGCGCTGAGAACGGTAACGAAAGGTTGACTCTGATCGGTCGAATGTCTGGGCAGAACGTGAGGAATGAGGCAAGAGTGCAAGGAGGGGGGGGCAAAAGAGAGAGGAAGGGAAAAAGGGGAGAAACGCATTCGTAGAGCAACGGAACGTTCCCGTGTCGGAGGCGTATTGGAGCCGCACTGAAATGCGTTTAACGGCGGCGCGGCTGCAAGTGTCTGCCGTGGTGAACGTTACCTTTGACGGCTGCATTGGGCTTTGCCTTTGCTTTCGCTTTCGCTTTCGCTTTCCCGGATGTACGTAACGTTTGTTGATATGGTTCTGAGGAAGAGTGTATGACAGTGCCGTGCCGTCCATGTTCGTGTGCCCTCCCATTGTGTGTATGCTATTGTCTGTGTACTTGAATGATGTATGTAGGTGTTAGTGGACATGTTTTACCAGTGGGGGGAAATGGATCGTCGATAGTTGCCGTCACTCTGTCACGGTCGAGATGACGCACCCTCCGTACAGAAAGGTGTCGAGAAAGTGAGTGTGTGTGTGTGTGTGTGTGTGTGTGTGTGTGTGTGCGTGCGTGCGTCCGTGAATTGGCAGTGTTTGGAGGTGGGCGTGCCCTGCATGTGGCCCGGAAAAGGCTGTTCGTTAGGCGGTAGTGTTGTGTGGACAGGGGAGGGGCATGCGTAACGCTGCTGGCATGGCATTTCGGGAGATGGGAGGGGGCAAACGAGGAAACGAGGAGCGGCGGCCAAAGACGGGACGGGGAGGGGCGCGGTGTGGGTGGCTTGCGCCTGTGCTCGGCGTTGTGGTTTGTGCAAAAGAGGAGGAGAAAAACAATGTGAGTTGCCAGGGAGGGGAGCGGTGTTGTGTTGTGGTTGTCGTGGTGTAGCCGCAGACGCGGCTGTCAGTGAACGTGGCGAGACGGACGGATGCGCGGAGGGGCGGGGGCGGGGGCGGCGCATTTCGCCGGTGCCGTGCCGTGCCGTGCCGTGCCTGAAAGCCGCGTGGTCGCTGTGTTGTTGGTGGCGTGGGGGCGAGGAGAGTACCGTACGGGTGTGCTTGTGCGCCGGAAATGGCACACTGCGCCCGCCCGTCTTGGAGGCTGATGGCTGTGGTGTGGAAATGGGGCGCGGTGATGTTGAAGCACAGAAAAGAAACCAAGAAAACGGAAGGCGTGATGCGGCGGTGGTGGTGAGAGCGGGAAAAACAAAACAAAAGAAAAAAAACAACAAAAAAAAAGAAGGAAAAACAACAAGAAACAAAAAAGAAAACAAAAAGTCTATCAATATTAAAATGTAAATGGAAATGGAAATGGACCCAGGTATAACCTCCCTGCACAAATAGCAGAGAGTCCGATGATAATAAAAATGTGCCAGAATGTTAACGTCCCTACAAAACAAACCCAACGATAATATTAATGAAAGAGTGAACCGTATGTAACATTGCAACAGACATAATGAAACCTGATAAATTGTATAAGGGCAGCAGCCGTTGACCTTTGGCCCTGTATTCAGAATAAAAAGAGCCAAAGATCGTTACCCCAATGAAAAAGACACTGAAACACGTATGTAACATAGTAGCGATGGCGAGACATTGTAGCATCTGTGACCAGAGAGTTTGCGCTGGACTGCGCGAGTGTTGCGAGCGGTTCTCAGTCAGTCAGTCAGTCTGTGTAGTTGAGGGCTGTACTCTGTCAGTAGTCGTCGCGTGCAGTACGCTAATAGTCGTCATGCAGAGCGGTCGGTCAGTAGTAGCAGCCGAGTGCGGTTGTGTGATGTAGGCGGTCGGCAACACTGGTCAAGATGGTGAATAAGGTATACTGTTAATTAATATAATCATTAGATAATGAGAAATTGTATTTATTGTAATTATGCTCCAACAAGTTCCCCAATAATAATTTTTATTTCAAAAGCATTTTTCAAACATTTAATCTTTTATTGAACTAAAGAGTTCGTTCCACTTCTTTGAAGAAAAATGTCACTAAAATCACAAAAAAAGAGAATATTATTATTTGCAATGCAGTTCCTCCAAGCGCTGCGCAACAACCAGAGCAGAAATGTGACATCCATTTATTCGGAGGTAAGACTTTAATTCCGATTGTTTTGCACAGGGCCAAAGACCGATATTTCGGTTTAATTGAAGTTTCTTGTCACTGAACGGACTTTTTTAAATGTTGTGTGAAGACTTTATATTTGAGTCAGATTGCGAATTGCACATTGTTGTTGCCATTTTCAATACCTCTCATTGTGGGCGAGGTTACAATTAGCGCAATGTCCATTAGCATCCGTAAATAACATTGTCCATTATTTTAAATATTGCTGGGAGGTTACAACACACACACAAAACAAAAAACAAAAAGAAACAAAAAATTGCATTTATATCCGCTCCTCGATTGTAGATACCCCTTACACAGCTGTGTGCAATGAATGAGTGCTGGCTGGTAATTAATTGCACTCCTTGGAGGGAAATGCCATAGGAAGTAGTCTTTAAAAAGTGAATGTTTTTCGTTAAGAGACAAAAGTTACTTTAGAAAAAAAGTAATAGTGGGGCTTGTGTTGTTGAACAAAATAAGTACAATGAACATACGTTATCAGATTTGCGCAATGCAGCGTCACACCACCTCTTGATTATAACACAATATACTATACATCGTCCCGAACCGTGACCAGAGTCGCGAGACGAGCAGAGCACGCCGCCGACGCCCGCTCAGTACAACCGTCCACCCGCTACTACTGTCGACCGACTACTACCTCTCCCGACTCGCGCTACAATATATATAACAACTGTTCCTGGCGACCCGGTGCGTGCCACTACTGTCGTCTGGCGCGGTCCAAGCGCCGACTAGCAGCGATAAAGAACTCTCTGGTCAGACAGAGATGCTGTCATGCCTCGCCATCGCTCTGGTAATGAATACATACGTGTTGCAGCGTGCGTACCACCGGAACACGCAGTGGCGGAGCCAAAGACTGTGTTGTCGAGGTCGAGTGCGAGTGGGAAGAGAGGCAGCGTCGGCACGGAGATGCAAGCGAGCGCGAGACGCACGGGGGCTGCGGCGTGGCGCGTTTGCGGTCGGCGCCTTTGGTGGCAACGGCCGGGACAAGCAGCGGTGTATGGTGTGGTGCGGGGCGGACAGGGGCGGCGGTGGACGGGGAGGAGGCGGCGCGACGACGGCATGGGGGCGAAAACGGGACGGGGGACGGCGGATGTTGAGAGGCGTCACGCGCGGACAGGACACAGACACAGAGACACACAGAGTGGAAAGGGAGGGTGCGCGGTAGTAGTTGGGAATGTGCGTACCGTGCGGGATGGGAGTGGGCGAGGAACACGGTCGTGGCCCCTGTTTTGGGTGCGTGTGATGACGTCGGTGTGTTGTGGGAAGGGAAGGTGCTGTGGCGGCGGCGCGTAATGGGCGTAGGCCGAAAAGAGAAAGGAACGTGGGCAGTGTGTTGGCAAGCGTCGGTTCGACTGCGACGTTGATGGGCAGGGCAGGGCAAGGTTAATGGTGGTAGGAGTAGGCGTGTGGGCGCAAAAAATCTGCCGCTGCAGGCGGTGCCGTAACCGCCATGGCGGGAAGGAGAGAGGGCCAAAGAAAGAAAGAAAGAAGAAAAAAAAGGAGGGGGGGGGGGGCGAAAGTGGAGAGGCGGTGGTGTGAGAAGGGCGGGGGCGGAAGGAAGGCAGGAAGGACAAGAGGCGAGGCGACGGCTTGCTTTGTGTATCGGTCGGTCTCTGGCTATGCTTCGTTTTCTGCAGCAGGGTCGGTGCGCGGCGTGGCTCGCGGCAGTGGGAACGCCTGGTGGCTGGACGGCCAGCAATGCGGTTGGATGGGCGGCCACAGCACCGCACCTGTGCCCGAGGAGGAGACGCTGGCGGCGGGCCCTGAGGTGAGGCCGGCTCGGCTGGGGCTGTGGATGTGTAGGTGTGCGCCGCTGCTGCAACAACGAGTAAAACGCGAGAAGAAGGGATGGCGGTAGAGAGGAAAAAAAAAAAAAAGGTCGTGTTGTGTTGATGCGCAGGCAGACGCGTACAGAGGGACGAGCCCGGTCTGCAGCAGGGTGTGGCCGTGCCGAGTGCAGAGCAGCGGCGGCTCGGTTCGGTTCGGCCCGGCCCGGCGGGCCGCGCTGTTGTCGCGGACGTGAGCGCCCCCTGGCGGGTGGCCGGAGGCGGCGCGGCGTGTTGGACGTGTGGCTGGTGGCAGTGCACAATTTGCGAGTGGCTGGCGGTGTGGTGTGGCGGTTGGCGCGTCGGGCGGCGGAGAGGTATGTGTTGCGGGCGCCCTTTGCTGCGCTGCGTCGTTGCGTGTGCCGTACAGGGCGGGCGCTTGTCGACTGTGTGGGCGGTGTGGCGAATTGGCGTGAAACGGCTGCCGAGAGGTGTGTGGTAGCGAGCCGGTCGGTGGTGTCAGTGCGAAGGGGAATGTGCGTGCGTTTGGCGGTTTCGGTGTGCTTTTTGCGGCGTGAGAGTGGGAATTAGTGGGGCCGGCTGTTGTGTTGGTTCCTTGTGTCTTGTGTCGCGTAGCTTGATGGCAACGTGGAAGGACGCCGGTTTCGTTTCGAGCCTTGCGTGTGGTTGTCGACGTTGACTGGTTGGCGTGTGCCGATGCACGTGCATGTGTGGGTCGCGAGTGCGTTTTTGGCTGGCTGTGTGTGTGTGTGTGTGTGTGTTTTGGGGGGGAAGGGGGAGGCGGTGGTGAAAGTGCAGTCGTTGCCACGGGCGTCGTCGGGTGGGGCTGGGGCTGTGCGTCGTGGCGGAAAGGTGGTAGGTTGCGGGAAGCGAGCCCGTCGTTGACGGTGTCGCGTGAGTTGTGAATCGAGTGGGGCGCGGGGCGCGGGACAGGAGCAGCGTGCCGCTGCGTCGTGGTCGTCAGCAGAGGCTGTGCGTGTGCTTGTCCTTTTTGTGGGCGGTTCGTGCGAGGCGTTTTTGTTTTGTGTTGCCCTAGTTGTTAGTTTATTTTGTTTGTGTTTGTTATTTTGAGACGACGACTGGTTGGTGGCGTGCGCGCGAAGTGGCGGTGTGCGCTTCCCGTGTCGTTTGTGTTGTTTGGTTTTTTTGTTTTTGTGTGTTTTTTTTTTTTTTTTTTTTTGCACTGGGCCCCGGTGGGTGGGTGCGTGTGTGTCGATTGCCGGCTGGCGAGAGGTGCGCCATCGGCGGGGTGGGTCGCCGGCACAAGTAGAGGCGGCGGCGTTGTTGCTGTTGTTGTGTGGTGTTTGTTTTGTTCGGCTGTGTCGGCGAGCTGTGTTGCGGTGCGTGTGAATGGTGGTGCAAAAGTGCTGGCGTTGGGGCTGCGACTGCGACGGCGGCGAGCCGCGGGCGCGCCATTGATAGTGATGTTGTGAACAGCGGCTGTGTACGGTAGTGGTGTTGTTGTAGCACGACGTGCATCCGGGCCGGCGCGGAAAGCGCAGTTGCGGGCGGTTGCCCTTCGGTGCCAGCCATGTCGCGTGAGCGGCGGGTTGCTCTGGTGTCGACACGTGGTGCTCTGGGTTGTTGTGTGGTGCCCTTTGGCCGGTGGGGGTGGTTCGCGTGTGTCTCGTTCGCGCTCGGTGTCTGGTCGTGGTCGTGGTCGTGCTGCTCCCCCGTCTGTCGGCGGTTTCCGACGTCGTCTGTACGTTTTTGTTCGTTTGCGGCGTGCCTGCCGACGTCGTCCCGTCGCGACCTTTCAACCGAAAGTGTGGCGCCCGAAGGTGAACGAACGTAACCCTGACCTCGGCGCTTTACGCTGAGCCGAGCGAACCGAACCGAACCTAACGTGTGGTGTGGCGAGGTGAGCTCAGCCTGTGAGCCCCTAACGTCTACGTAAGGTAAGCTGTCCGGCTCACGCCTCACGTTTGAACGCTTTTGTAACCTACGTTTGACGCTTCTTAACCTAGCACTGACCCCTTAACCTAACGTGTAACCTAACCTAACCTAACCTAACCTAACCTAACCTCTGACGCCTGACGTGTTTGAATGCTTAACCTAAGTTTGACGCTTAACCTAACCCAAGTCCCCTTAACCTAACCCACGTCCACCTAACCTAACCTAACGTAGACGTGTAAACGTAATGTGTAACGCGTAACGTGTAAGGTCGGCTGTCGTGTGTGCTTGACGGCAGATTGGGTTGGTCTGTAGATTCGGATTGCGGTTTGCCTCGGTCGAGGGGTTGGGTCGGAAGCGGCGAGGGGCGGCGGCGCCTGTTGCGCAGGCGGCGTCCGTTTGCGGCGGGCAATTGTTGAGAAACGGCTGTGAATGTTGGCGGGCGAGAGGAGGAGGACGGCGCGCGATGTGGCCCGACGGCTGCGGGCCGATCGGGAAACGGCGGGAGGGCGACGGAAGGCGATGGGGCGGCGGAGGCGCGTTTGCACGGCCGTCATCGCCGCACGCCTCGGCTTGTGTGGCTGTGGCGCCGGCCGCGCTGGCCGGGCTGCCGCGGCGACGGTGTGGGAGTTTTGCCGAAGGTTTGGCCATTGTGGCGGGTCGTCGGCTGGGGCTGTGGGGGCGGCATTTGGGCGGGGGCGGCGATTCTCGGCGGGCCGACCCAGGCTGTAGCGCGCGGTAGCTGCAGTTTGGCCGTGGTTTGCGGCGCTGCCGTGGCGACTGGTTGGCGACTGTGGTGTGGCTGTGTGTAGCCCCATCCTCGGTGGTTTGAAAGGCGCGGGCGGTTGTGGCGCAGGTTTGGGGCTGCTCCGCACAGGCTGTCGGACGTTGGGCGGTAGCAAGCGCGGGAGGCGCGGCGCGGCGGCGCGCAGAGTGGCGGCCGCTCTCTCGGCCGTCCGCGCCCGCCCGCGACACTGGCTGGGCCTTGTGATTCTCTGCTCTTGTGCTTGCGTGCCTGCCGTCCCGCTCGCTCTCGCTGTGTGTTACGCGCGTCGTCGAAATGGCAGATCAGGCGGCTACGAACGAGACTGCTGCGGCACCCGCCGCCACCGGCACTACGAAGAAGGCCAAGTCTGCGTCGTCTGCGAAGAAGCCGCGCGCCAAGCCTGCGCACCCGCGCACCTCTGAGATGGTGACGGCCGCCATCAAGAGTCTGAAGGAGCGCGGCGGGTCGTCGCTGCAGGCGATCAAGAAGTACATAGCCGCGCACTACAAGCTGGACGCGGAGAAGCTGGCGCCGTTTATCAAGAAGTACCTCAAGTCGGCCGTCGTGGCGGGCGAGCTGGTGCAGACGAAGGGGAAGGGCGCGTCCGGCTCGTTCAAGCTTGCCGGCGCCGGCGGCGGGGGGGCGGCCGAGGGCGGCAAGGCTCGTGCTGGCGGTGCCAAGAAGAAGCGCGCCGCTCCGGCCAGCAAGGAGAAGAAGGGCGCCCGTGCGGCCGGCGCAAAGAAGGCTGGTGGCGTGAAGGCGGCGACCGGTCGGAAGGCGGGCGCCGCCAAGAAGGCGTCTGCGGCGTCGGCCGCTCCCGCGGGTGCGAAGAAGGCGGCTGCGGCCAAGCCGGCCAAGGCCAAGTCGCCGTCGAAGGCGAAGAAGGCCGCCAAGGTTCCGACGAAGAAGCCGAAGGCGCCGCGCCCGAAGAAGGCGACGACGCCGTCTAAGGCGAAGGCTTCGCCCAAGAAGAAGAAGTAGAGTAGAGGAGAAAGAGATGGGAAAGGAAGGGTTTGGCGCTTGACTCCGTCGTCCCCACCCCCCGTCGTCGTCTAGTGGCGCGCAAGAGACGCGCGGCCCAAAACGGCCCTTCTCAGGGCCATCAAAGCACGTCGGGGAAGGTTTTGATTGTCGTGTTGCGTTTGGTGTGGGTGTCTGTCTGGCGTTTCTGTATGCCCGTGGGGATGCTGTTTGCGTGCCGTGGTGGTTGGATTGCGGGGGTCGGTGGCGGGTGTGGGCGGCGGTAGCGGTAAGCGGTGTTGTTGTTGTTGTTGTTGTCGTGGTTGATTGTCGCCGTGTTTGTTTTGTGGCGGCGGCCGACGGTTGGTTTTCTGTCACGTTGTTTTGTTTGAATACGTTGGTTGGCTTGCCTGCGTTCGTTCTTCTCGGATGTCTGTCTTGTCGAGTCGTGTCTGGTCTTTGTTTTGTTCCTTTGTGTGTGTGTGTGTTATGTTTTGCAACGGGGGGGCACGTTGAGATGCGGAAGGAGTCGGCGGGGATTTCGGTGGCGTGTAGAGCGAGCGAGCGCGCCTGCCTGGCCGTTGGCCGTCGGAGTGGAGTGCGGGTTTTTTTTGTTTTCGAAACGAAAGCGGCGGCCGGCCAGCCACCCGTGCGGTGTGACGTCGGCCGTTGGGTATTGTGCGCTTTGAGCGCCGGGGAGGGATGATGTGTGATTGTTGCGCGCTGCTAGCAGGCAGGCAGAGTGAGCGGGTGTGGCGGACGGACGGGAAGTGGTGGTTTTTGTTTTTGGGTTGCGGGGCGAGAGGCAGGCGACCGACAAAGTTTGCTCGCGACGGAGAGATGTTAGTGGCCCTGAAAAGGGCCGTTTTTGTTTGTGCGGTGCGGTGCCGCGGCGCGGTTTAGGCGCGCTCGCCGCGGATGCGGCGCGCGAGCTGGATGTCCTTGGGCATGATGGTGACGCGCTTGGCGTGGATTGCGCACAGGTTGGTGTCTTCGAAGAGGCCGACGAGGTAGGCCTCGCTGGCCTCCTGCAGGGCCATGACTGCGGAGCTCTGGAAGCGCAGGTCGGTCTTGAAGTCCTGGGCGATCTCGCGCACTAGGCGCTGGAATGGCAGCTTGCGGATGAGCAGCTCTGTGCTCTTCTGGTAGCGCCTGATTTCTCGCAGGGCGACGGTGCCCGGCCTGTAGCGGTGGGGCTTCTTGACGCCTCCGGTGGCGGGCGCGCTCTTCCTCGCCGCCTTGGTGGCGAGCTGTTTGCGCGGCGCCTTTCCGCCGGTGGACTTGCGGGCCGTTTGCTTTGTGCGGGCCATGGCGGTAGCGGTAGCGGTAGCGGAGCGGCGTGCGTGGAGGTTAGGTGCGGCGCGGCGTCCGGTGCTGCCTTGACAACGGGCCCGCGCGCCTCCGTGCTGCGCTTATATGCCCTCGGTTGCGCGTGGTGGGGGGAGGGCGGGCCAGAGTCTATATAGGGGGGCGGCGGGCGCGCTGGGCGCAGACCGTAGCCGACTCGCCAGCCGCTGCAGCTGCTGTTTGTGCACGTTTTGCTTTGCCCGAGGAAGGAAGGATGACAGGCCGCGGCAAGGGAGGAAAGGGGCTCGGCAAGGGTGGCGCCAAGCGGCACCGCAAGGTGTTGCGCGACAACATCCAGGGCATCACGAAGCCCGCCATCCGCCGCCTGGCTCGCAGGGGCGGCGTGAAGCGCATCTCTGGTCTGATCTACGAGGAGACCCGCGGGGTGCTGAAGGTGTTCCTGGAGAACGTGATCCGCGACGCGGTGACGTACACTGAGCACGCCAAGCGCAAGACTGTGACGGCCATGGACGTGGTGTACGCCCTGAAGAGGCAGGGGCGCACCCTGTACGGTTTCGGCGGTTAGGCTGCGTCGCAGCGGGCGCTGGCCTTCCCGCGGCCGTGCTTGTGGGTGGGAGAGACTAGAAAACGGCCCTTTTCAGGGCCACCACACTGTTCGGAAGTTGAAAAGTGCGAAAGAGTCTGTGTTGTTGCTGCGTGTGTGCGCGCTGTGTTGTTTGTTTGTTTGTTTCTTTCTTTCCGTTTGAGCGACGTGATGTGACTGGGAGGGGAGAAGGAAAGGAAACGTGTCATGTGGCTGGCTGTGTGTGGAGCTGCTTCGTTTGTGTGTCTTTGTATCGATCGCGACGGAGATGGCGGGCGGGCTGTGTGTTGTTGTGCGAGAGGCGGTGATTATTTGCTTGCGTGGTTTGTCTCTGTGTGTTTGTTTGCGGCGGCGTTGGGGTTTCCGAGGCAAGGCGTGTGGGCATAGGCGGCCGGATCAGCTGTTTCGTTCGTGTCGACGGCCGTTGCGCGCGGGAGTGGAGGGCGGTGTGTCGACACGCCTCCCTTTAACAATGGTCATTATTGCTGCCGTTGTCGGTTTGGAAGGCGACTGCGACGGTGCAAAATGTGTGCGTGTGTGTGTGTGTTGGGCCACACGGGCTGTGTGGACGACAAGATGGCGGACGTGCGCCGGCGGCGGCTGTGCTGTGACAGTGCAAAGTTAAAACAAAACAAGGTGCGGCGAGGACGACTGAAATTTTGCTTTGGACGTAGGTTTGTGTGGTGGCCCTGAAAAGGGCCGATTGTTGTGGGCCGAGCCGGCAAAGCGCGTTGCGTGCAGGGGAGCACGCGGCGCTGCGATTGCCTGGCCTCCTTTAGGCCTTCTTCTCGGTCTTCTTTGGCAGCAGGACGGCCTGGATGTTGGGCAGGACACCACCCTGTGCGATGGTGACGCCCGACAGGAGCTTGTTGAGCTCCTCGTCGTTGCGGATGGCAAGCTGCAGGTGGCGCGGGATGATGCGCGTCTTCTTGTTGTCGCGGGCCGCGTTTCCGGCCAGCTCGAGCACCTCAGCCGCGAGGTACTCCATGACGGCGGCGAGGTAGACGGGCGCCCCGGCGCCGACGCGCTCTGCGTAGTTTCCCTTGCGCAGGAGGCGGTGGATTCTGCCGACCGGGAACTGGAGCCCAGCCCTGCTTGAGCGGGACTTTGACTTGCCCTTGACTTTGCCTCCCTTTCCGCGTCCGGACATGGCGATGGGCTAGCGACGGTGCACACGAAACGGAAACGAAAACGACCGGTGCGAGCGGCAGCGAGTCGAGCAGCGGAGTGCGTGCCGGCGCAGCCGGGGTGGGGGTGCTTTATGGGCTCGGGTGCGGCGGCCGGTTGCGCGCGCGCCCCATTGGTCGGCGGCCGCAACAGGGCGAGCTGGTAAAGGTGCGGCGGCGGCTGGCGGCGGGTGCCACTGTGTGGGGAGACGCTGACTAGAGCGGAGCGCTTGCTACTGGTGTTGCTGCTGCCGTACGTTGGTTGGAGATGCCGCCCAAGACTAGCGGGAAGGCCGCCAAGAAGGCTGGCAAGGCGCAGAAGAACATTTCGAAGGGCGACAAGAAGAAGAAGCGCAAGAGGAAGGAGAGCTATGCCATCTACATCTACAAGGTGCTGAAGCAGGTGCACCCTGACACGGGCATCTCGTCGAAGGCGATGAGCATCATGAACAGCTTCGTGAACGACATTTTCGAGCGCATTGCGGCCGAGGCTTCTCGCCTGGCGCACTACAACAAGCGCTCGACCATCACGTCCCGCGAGATCCAGACCGCTGTGCGGCTGTTGCTGCCTGGCGAGCTGGCCAAGCACGCCGTGAGCGAGGGCACGAAGGCGGTGACCAAGTACACGAGCTCCAAGTAAGGAGGTGGCTCTGGAATGGAAGGAAGGATGGAGAAGGCTCCTCCGTTGCGAGAGCGGCGAAACGGCCCTTTTCAGGGCCACCAACTTGCCTTTTGCGGGAAGGGCGGAATTGTTGTTGTTGTTGTTGTTTGTGTGGACGGCTGTGATGTATGTGTGCATTTTGATTGTGGGTGGGGGGGCGCGTCAAAGCGTGTTGCGCGGGGTACGGCCACGAGGTTGGTCGCCGTGGCGTGGAATGGTGGCACGCCTCGTTGGCGTGGTTTTTGACCCATTGGTGTTGTTGGGGTGTGTGTGTGTTTGTGTGTTACCCGTCTGCGAGGGGGGACAGTGCGATCGGCGACTTTTGTGTCACCGTAACGACGGCCGTTTGCGGGTTTGTTTTTTTGCACATCATACATGGCGAGGGTGAAATGTGAAATGTTTTTGTTTGGTTTGTTTTTGCCGCCCACTATTCCCTTTGCTGTACGCCGAGTTTGACAATGGTGCGACGTAACTGCAGCGTGGAGGTGTGTGAGTGACGTTGAAATGAACGTGCCATTAAGACGCATTGTTGTTGTATTGTACTGTACGTGTACGGCGACACGCACGATGATGTACCATTCGACTCTGATGTTTGATAGCCGTGTCTGACTGATTGCGTACGACGCACGCACACCGATGTCGTCATTCAAGATGCACGCTAGACGGCGGCGGCGGCGGCGGCGCCGGTCGTTTGTTTGGCGAATGTCTGTACACGTGTTTGTCTGTGTCCATCCGGTATGTATGTATTTGTTTGTTTGTTTGAAAGTGTTTTGTGTGTCGGTGACGTGGTCCGATCCGTCGCCCCCTGAGTAACTGTCGATCGGCGCGATAGACCGGCGTCACGCAACTGAACCGAAGTCTTGGGCACACCCGTCATACTGTTGTACACCGTCGCGCTGAGAACGGTAACGAAAGGTTGACTCTGATCGGTCGAATGTCTGGGCAGAACGTGAGGAATGAGGCAAGAGTGCAAGGAGGGGGGGGCAAAAGAGAGAGGAAGGGAAAAAGGGGAGAAACGCATTCGTAGAGCAACGGAACGTTCCCGTGTCGGAGGCGTATTGGAGCCGCACTGAAATGCGTTTAACGGCGGCGCGGCTGCAAGTGTCTGCCGTGGTGAACGTTACCTTTGACGGCTGCATTGGGCTTTGCCTTTGCTTTCGCTTTCGCTTTCGCTTTCCCGGATGTACGTAACGTTTGTTGATATGGTTCTGAGGAAGAGTGTATGACAGTGCCGTGCCGTCCATGTTCGTGTGCCCTCCCATTGTGTGTATGCTATTGTCTGTGTACTTGAATGATGTATGTAGGTGTTAGTGGACATGTTTTACCAGTGGGGGGAAATGGATCGTCGATAGTTGCCGTCACTCTGTCACGGTCGAGATGACGCACCCTCCGTACAGAAAGGTGTCGAGAAAGTGAGTGTGTGTGTGTGTGTGTGTGTGTGTGTGTGTGTGTGCGTGCGTGCGTCCGTGAATTGGCAGTGTTTGGAGGTGGGCGTGCCCTGCATGTGGCCCGGAAAAGGCTGTTCGTTAGGCGGTAGTGTTGTGTGGACAGGGGAGGGGCATGCGTAACGCTGCTGGCATGGCATTTCGGGAGATGGGAGGGGGCAAACGAGGAAACGAGGAGCGGCGGCCAAAGACGGGACGGGGAGGGGCGCGGTGTGGGTGGCTTGCGCCTGTGCTCGGCGTTGTGGTTTGTGCAAAAGAGGAGGAGAAAAACAATGTGAGTTGCCAGGGAGGGGAGCGGTGTTGTGTTGTGGTTGTCGTGGTGTAGCCGCAGACGCGGCTGTCAGTGAACGTGGCGAGACGGACGGATGCGCGGAGGGGCGGGGGCGGGGGCGGCGCATTTCGCCGGTGCCGTGCCGTGCCGTGCCGTGCCTGAAAGCCGCGTGGTCGCTGTGTTGTTGGTGGCGTGGGGGCGAGGAGAGTACCGTACGGGTGTGCTTGTGCGCCGGAAATGGCACACTGCGCCCGCCCGTCTTGGAGGCTGATGGCTGTGGTGTGGAAATGGGGCGCGGTGATGTTGAAGCACAGAAAAGAAACCAAGAAAACGGAAGGCGTGATGCGGCGGTGGTGGTGAGAGCGGGAAAAACAAAACAAAAGAAAAAAAACAACAAAAAAAAAGAAGGAAAAACAACAAGAAACAAAAAAGAAAACAAAAAGTCTATCAATATTAAAATGTAAATGGAAATGGAAATGGACCCAGGTATAACCTCCCTGCACAAATAGCAGAGAGTCCGATGATAATAAAAATGTGCCAGAATGTTAACGTCCCTACAAAACAAACCCAACGATAATATTAATGAAAGAGTGAACCGTATGTAACATTGCAACAGACATAATGAAACCTGATAAATTGTATAAGGGCAGCAGCCGTTGACCTTTGGCCCTGTATTCAGAATAAAAAGAGCCAAAGATCGTTACCCCAATGAAAAAGACACTGAAACACGTATGTAACATAGTAGCGATGGCGAGACATTGTAGCATCTGTGACCAGAGAGTTTGCGCTGGACTGCGCGAGTGTTGCGAGCGGTTCTCAGTCAGTCAGTCAGTCTGTGTAGTTGAGGGCTGTACTCTGTCAGTAGTCGTCGCGTGCAGTACGCTAATAGTCGTCATGCAGAGCGGTCGGTCAGTAGTAGCAGCCGAGTGCGGTTGTGTGATGTAGGCGGTCGGCAACACTGGTCAAGATGGTGAATAAGGTATACTGTTAATTAATATAATCATTAGATAATGAGAAATTGTATTTATTGTAATTATGCTCCAACAAGTTCCCCAATAATAATTTTTATTTCAAAAGCATTTTTCAAACATTTAATCTTTTATTGAACTAAAGAGTTCGTTCCACTTCTTTGAAGAAAAATGTCACTAAAATCACAAAAAAAGAGAATATTATTATTTGCAATGCAGTTCCTCCAAGCGCTGCGCAACAACCAGAGCAGAAATGTGACATCCATTTATTCGGAGGTAAGACTTTAATTCCGATTGTTTTGCACAGGGCCAAAGACCGATATTTCGGTTTAATTGAAGTTTCTTGTCACTGAACGGACTTTTTTAAATGTTGTGTGAAGACTTTATATTTGAGTCAGATTGCGAATTGCACATTGTTGTTGCCATTTTCAATACCTCTCATTGTGGGCGAGGTTACAATTAGCGCAATGTCCATTAGCATCCGTAAATAACATTGTCCATTATTTTAAATATTGCTGGGAGGTTACAACACACACACAAAACAAAAAACAAAAAGAAACAAAAAATTGCATTTATATCCGCTCCTCGATTGTAGATACCCCTTACACAGCTGTGTGCAATGAATGAGTGCTGGCTGGTAATTAATTGCACTCCTTGGAGGGAAATGCCATAGGAAGTAGTCTTTAAAAAGTGAATGTTTTTCGTTAAGAGACAAAAGTTACTTTAGAAAAAAAGTAATAGTGGGGCTTGTGTTGTTGAACAAAATAAGTACAATGAACATACGTTATCAGATTTGCGCAATGCAGCGTCACACCACCTCTTGATTATAACACAATATACTATACATCGTCCCGAACCGTGACCAGAGTCGCGAGACGAGCAGAGCACGCCGCCGACGCCCGCTCAGTACAACCGTCCACCCGCTACTACTGTCGACCGACTACTACCTCTCCCGACTCGCGCTACAATATATATAACAACTGTTCCTGGCGACCCGGTGCGTGCCACTACTGTCGTCTGGCGCGGTCCAAGCGCCGACTAGCAGCGATAAAGAACTCTCTGGTCAGACAGAGATGCTGTCAT
>NW_025725347.1:25000-27500 GCF_021461395.2 Schistocerca americana | reverse complement strand
AGTGCTTCGCCATGCGAATGCCAATGAACAACTGCAAATGCCAATGAACAACTGCAAAGGGCATTGAGCATGTACGTCCTGCTGCCATCCACATTACAGTGTATAGCTGCAAGGTGTTTAACATGAAGCGATACACTGGGGACCGGGCAGTGCGAGTAGCAAACTATATTGCGGGGGTTGCAGTTAGGCAACACTACACTAATTTAACGCGTCGTATGACAATTACAGAGCAGGTTAAGGCCCAACGTGTGTTGGGTTAAGGCCCAACGTGTGTTGGGTTAAGGCCCAACGTGTGTTGGGTTAAGGCCCAACGTGTGTTGGGTTACGGCCCAACGTGTGTTGGGTTAAGGCCCAACGTGTGTTGGGTTAAGGCCCAACGTGTGTTGGGTTACGTTAAGGGGCAATGTGGGTTACGTTAAGGGGCAATGTGGGTTACGTTAAGGGGCAATGTGGGTTACGTTACGGCGCAATATAGGTTACGTTACGGCGCAATATAGGTTACGTTAAGGGGCAATGTGGGTTACGTTACGGCGCAATATAGGTTACGTTACGGCGCAATATAGGTTACGTTAAGGCGCAATATCGGTTACGTTAAGGCGCAATACAGGTTACGTTAAGGCGCAATACAGGTTACGTTAAGGCGCAATACAGGTTACGTTAAGGCGCAATACAGGTTACGTTAAGGCGCAATACAGGTTACGTTAAGGCGCAATACAGGTTACGTTAAGGCGCAATACAGGTTACGTTAAGGCGCAATACAGGTTACGTTAAGGCGCAATGCAGGTTACGTTAAGGCGCAATGCAGGTTACGTTAAGGCGCAATACAGGTTACGTTAAGGCGCAATGCAGGTTACGTTAAGGCGCAATGCAGGTTACGTTAAGGCGCAATACAGGTTACGTTAAGGCGCAATACAGGTTACGTTAAGGCGCAATACAGGTTACGTTAAGGCGCAATACAGGTTACGTTAAGGCGCAATACAGGTTACGTTAAGGCGCAATACAGGTTACGTTAAGGCGCAATACAGGTTACGTTAAGGCGCAATACAGGTTACGTTAAGGCGCAATACAGGTTACGTTAAGGCGCAATACAGGTTACGTTAAGGCGCAATACAGGTTACGTTAAGGCGCAATACAGGTTACGTTAAGGCGCAATACAGGTTACGTTAAGGCGCAATACAGGTTACGTTAAGGCGCAATACAGGTTACGTTAAGGCGCAATACAGGTTACGTTAAGGCGCAATACAGGTTACGTTAAGGCGCAATACAGGTTACGTTAAGGCGCAATACAGGTTACGTTAAGGCGCAATACAGGTTACGTTAAGGCGCAATACAGGTTACGTTAAGGCGCAATACAGGTTACGTTAAGGCGCAATACAGGTTACGTTAAGGCGCAATACAGGTTACGTTAAGGCGCAATACAGGTTACGTTAAGGCGCAATACAGGTTAGGTTAAGGCGCAATACAGGTTAGGTTAAGGCGCAATACAGGTTAGGTTAAGGTACGACATAGGTTAGGTTAAGGTACGACATAGGTTAGGTTAAGGTACGACATAGGTTAGGTTAAGGTACGACATAGGTTAGGTTAAGGTACGACATAGGTTAGGTTAAGGTACGACATAGGTTAGGTTAAGGTACGACATAGGTTAGGTTAAGGTACGACATAGGTTAGGTTAAGGTACGACATAGGTTAGGTTAAGGTACGACATAGGTTAGGTTAAGGTACGACATAGGTTAGGTTAAGGTACGACATAGGTTAGGTTAAGGTACGACATAGGTTAGGTTAAGGTACGACATAGGTTAGGTTAAGGTACGACATAGGTTAGGTTAAGGTACGACATAGGTTAGGTTAAGGTACGACATAGGTTAGGTTAAGGTACGACATAGGTTAGGTTAAGGTACGACATAGGTTAGGTTAAGGTACGACATAGGTTAGGTTAAGGTACGACATAGGTTAGGTTAAGGTACGACATAGGTTAGGTTAAGGTACGACATAGGTTAGGTTAAGGTACGACATAGGTTAGGTTAAGGTACGACATAGGTTAGGTTAAGGTACGACATAGGTTAGGTTAAGGTACGACATAGGTTAGGTTAAGGTACGACATAGGTTAGGTTAAGGTACGACATAGGTTAGGTTAAGGTACGACATAGGTTAGGTTAAGGTACGACATAGGTTAGGTTAAGGTACGACATAGGTTAGGTTAAGGTACGACATAGGTTAGGTTAAGGTACGACATAGGTTAGGTTAAGGTACGACATAGGTTAGGTTAAGGTACGACATAGGTTAGGTTAAGGTACGACATAGGTTAGGTTAAGGTACGACATAGGTTAGGTTAAGGTACGACATAGGGTAGGTTAAGGTACGACATAGGTTAGGTTAAGGTACGACATAGGTTAGGTTACGGTACGACATAGGTTAGGTTACGGTACGACATAGGTTAGGTTACGGTACGACATAGGTTAGGTTACGGTACGACATAGGTTAGGTTACGGTACGACATAGG
>NW_025725347.1:17500-20000 GCF_021461395.2 Schistocerca americana | reverse complement strand
TACCGCCTAGCGCATGTGAGCTAGGGATCGGGTAGAAACATGACAGTTCTAAGGGTAGTTGCCATGCAGTCTGCAGGGTAACATCGTGGCCAAAGGCTCTCGGTTACTAGTGATTCCCACGCTGAAAAACGTGGCCCGACTTCCTCAAACGATGGCCCTGGACAACAACCCTATATTACCATGGACTGGTCTGGCACCACCTATTCAACATATTCGGTAGCAACCCTCCACTACAGAGGGTCCCATACAGTCACTTATTCAGCATATTCGTGACAGACTCCCACTACAGGAGACCGGACCCATACCAACTCCTGTTTGCCCCCAACGGCAAAAGGGGACTTACTACAAGGTCGGCAGGAGGATCCTGCATGGCACTGCCTGTTCAATATATTCAGCAGCAACCCTCCACTACAGAGGGCCCCCAGAGAAGCTCATGGGGCCTTGGTCCGGGGCTACCTATTGACATATATTCGGCAGCTACCTCCTATTACGGGAGGCGTTCCCCTATCCGCCACCCGGGGACCCGACTTCGTAGCGTGGCCAGCGCTCGGACCCTGCTCCGACACGGTAGTTGCCCTTGTACGGGTCTTACTGCACACCCGGTCAGGACGCAGGGTCCCGAAGTAGTAGATAGGGACAGCGGGAATCTCGTTAATCCATTCATGCGCGTCACTAATTAGATGACGAGGCATTTGGCTACCTTAAGAGAGTCATAGTTACTCCCGCCGTTTACCCGCGCTTGCTTGAATTTCTTCACGTTGACATTCAGAGCACTGGGCAGAAATCACATTGCGTCAACACCCGCTAGGGCCATCGCAATGCTTTGTTTTAATTAGACAGTCGGATTCCCCCAGTCCGTGCCAGTTCTGAGTTGATCGTTGAATGGCGGCCGAAGAGAATCCGCGCACCCGCGCGCCCCCGGAGGAGCACGCTAAGGCGGACGCGGCCTCGCAGCAAGGAAGATCCGTGGGAGGCCAAGGCACGGGACCGAGCTCGGATCCTGCACGCAGGTTGAAGCACCGGGGCGCGAACGCCGCGCAGGCGCGCGCATCCTGCACCGCCGGCCAGCACGAGGCCAACCAACGGCGAGAGCAGACCACGCCCGCGCTAAACGCCCGCACTTACCGGCACCCCTACGGCACTCACCTCGCCCAGGCCCGGCACGTTAGCGCTGACCCACTTCCCGACCAAGCCCGACACGCCCCGATCCTCAGAGCCAATCCTTATCCCGAAGTTACGGATCCAATTTGCCGACTTCCCTTACCTACATTATTCTATCGACTAGAGGCTCTTCACCTTGGAGACCTGCTGCGGATATGGGTACGAACCGGCGCGACACCTCCACGTGGCCCTCTCCCGGATTTTCAAGGTCCGAGGGGAAGATCGGGACACCGCCGCAACTGCGGTGCTCTTCGCGTTCCAAACCCTATCTCCCTGCTAGAGGATTCCAGGGAACTCGAACGCTCATGCAGAAAAGAAAACTCTTCCCCGATCTCCCGACGGCGTCTCCGGGTCCTTTTGGGTTACCCCGACGAGCATCTCTAAAAGAGGGGCCCGACTTGTATCGGTTCCGCTGCCGGGTTCCGGAATAGGAACCGGATTCCCTTTCGCCCAACGGGGGCCAGCACAAAGTGCATCATGCTATGACGGCCCCCATCAACATCGGATTTCTCCTAGGGCTTAGGATCGACTGACTCGTGTGCAACGGCTGTTCACACGAAACCCTTCTCCGCGTCAGCCCTCCAGGGCCTCGCTGGAGTATTTGCTACTACCACCAAGATCTGCACCGACGGCGGCTCCAGGCAGGCTCACGCCCAGACCCTTCTGCGCCCACCGCCGCGACCCTCCTACTCGTCAGGGCTTCGCGGCCGGCCGCAAGGACCGGCCATGACTGCCAGACTGACGGCCGAGTATAGGCACGACGCTTCAGCGCCATCCATTTTCAGGGCTAGTTGCTTCGGCAGGTGAGTTGTTACACACTCCTTAGCGGATTCCGACTTCCATGGCCACCGTCCTGCTGTCTTAAGCAACCAACGCCTTTCATGGTTTCCCATGAGCGTCGATTCGGGCGCCTTAACTCGGCGTTTGGTTCATCCCACAGCGCCAGTTCTGCTTACCAAAAGTGGCCCACTTGGCACTCCGATCCGAGTCGTTTGCTCGCGGCTTCAGCATATCAAGCAAGCCGGAGATCTCACCCATTTAAAGTTTGAGAATAGGTTGAGGTCGTTTCGGCCCCAAGGCCTCTAATCATTCGCTTTACCGGATGAGACTCGTACGAGCACCAGCTATCCTGAGGGAAACTTCGGAGGGAACCAGCTACTAGATGGTTCGATTAGTCTTTCGCCCCTATACCCAGCTCCGACGATCGATTTGCACGTCAGAATCGCTACGGACCTCCATCAGGGTTTCCCCTGACTTCGTCCTGGCCAGGCATAGTTCACCATCTTTCGGGTCCCAACGTGTACGCTCTAGGTGCGCCTCACCTCGCAATGAGGACGAG
>NW_025725347.1:10000-15000 GCF_021461395.2 Schistocerca americana | reverse complement strand
GTTTCCCGGAGGCTGCCCGCCGAGTCATCGGAGGAACTGCGGCGGATCGCTGGCTGGCATCGTTTATGGTTAGAACTAGGGCGGTATCTGATCGCCTTCGAACCTCTAACTTTCGTTCTTGATTAATGAAAACATACTTGGCAAATGCTTTCGCTTCTGTTCGTCTTGCGACGATCCAAGAATTTCACCTCTAACGTCGCAATACGAATGCCCCCGCCTGTCCCTATTAATCATTACCTCGGGTTCCGAAAACCAACAAAATAGAACCGAGGTCCTATTCCATTATTCCATGCACACAGTATTCAGGCGGGCTTGCCTGCTTTAAGCACTCTAATTTGTTCAAAGTAAACGTGCCGGCCCACCGAGACACTCACTCAAGAGCACCCTGGTAGGATTGCAACGGGGTCCGCCTCGGGACGCACGAGCACGCACGAGGCGCGTCGCACGCCTTCAGCTCGCCCCACCGGCAGGACGTCCCACGATACATGCCAGTTAAACACCGACGGGCGGTGAACCAACAGCGTGGGACACAAATCCAACTACGAGCTTTTTAACCGCAACAACTTTAATATACGCTATTGGAGCTGGAATTACCGCGGCTGCTGGCACCAGACTTGCCCTCCAATAGATACTCGTTAAAGGATTTAAAGTGTACTCATTCCGATTACGGGGCCTCGGATGAGTCCCGTATCGTTATTTTTCGTCACTACCTCCCCGTGCCGGGAGTGGGTAATTTGCGCGCCTGCTGCCTTCCTTGGATGTGGTAGCCGTTTCTCAGGCTCCCTCTCCGGAATCGAACCCTGATTCCCCGTTACCCGTTACAACCATGGTAGGCGCAGAACCTACCATCGACAGTTGATAAGGCAGACATTTGAAAGATGCGTCGCCGGTACGAGGACCGTGCGATCAGCCCAAAGTTATTCAGAGTCACCAAGGCAAACGGACCGGACGAGCCGACCGATTGGTTTTGATCTAATAAAAGCGTCCCTTCCATCTCTGGTCGGGACTCTGTTTGCATGTATTAGCTCTAGAATTACCACAGTTATCCAAGTAACGTGGGTACGATCTAAGGAACCATAACTGATTTAATGAGCCATTCGCGGTTTCACCTTAATGCGGCTTGTACTGAGACATGCATGGCTTAATCTTTGAGACAAGCATATGACTACTGGCAGGATCAACCAGGGAGCTGCGTCAACTAGAGCTGAGCAGCCGGCCGCCCGGGAGTGTGTCCCGGGGGCCCGCGCGAACACGCAAGCGTCCGCTCAATTATTCTGCAAACAGGAGGAGGCTGAGCTCCCCTGCACCATACACCTCGAAACCCTCTCAGGTCCCGGCGGCGCGCAGCGCCGTCCTAAGTACTTGGTCGGGTTCGAGAGAGGCGCAATCGCCCGGAGTTTGGCGAGTAGACGCTTTAGGTGCGACCACCCGTGCTCCCAACTGAGCTTGCCGCTGCCGACAGAGGCCCGGGAGCGTGCTGTCGTGGCATTGCCGGCGGGAGACAACACGCGCCACCTACGGTGACCGGCAGCTCCAACGCCAGCGCCACAGAAGGACAAAAGCCCCACTTGGGTGCCGAAGCGAACTCTCCCAGCACAGCGCACGCGCCAACACGTCCGCACAGCTGCGATACAAACCACCTGCGAGAACCGCAGAGGCGACCGAGCAGCAGACGGCGTCGCGGCGCCGAGCGCCGGGCGGCGGCGCATCCTCAGCGCACACAGTCCTCAATCGGACCAGCACACTGCAGATGTCCACCGCGCTTCGCACCGGGCCCGCGAGGACCTACTTTGGCCGCACGGCGCCGCGTGCAGGGTGCGCCGGCGCGCAGCTGCGCCGCCTGCCGCCTCCGTCGGCCGGCGCGCCTGCCACTGGCCGCCCCCACCAGCCGGCTGTAGCGCGTGCGCCCACGCACCGCACGGCCAACACGCCGGGAGGCCCCCCCTCACCGGCCGGGGACGGTCCCACCCAGCCACCGCCGCGTATCGCTTCACACCCACATGCCATTCACGTTCGTGGGCATGGTGGGTATCGCTGCAACAACCGGTTGGTAGCTCAACCGATCGTCGCCATCACTGATTCACCCCTAGCGAGAACAACCGCACCACAACGGTTTACCAGTTGTTCATTTGCGTAACGTCACCAGCAAACGTAGGCGTCCATCGCCATTTGCAAATTCAACGATTGTTGCATGCCTGTGTCAGGTGTCACGACACACTGTCTGCCCACATACACGCAACAACATGTCCACGCTTAGCGAACACGTGGAAGGTGGCCCCCGTACGTATGCGATGTCCATTGCGCGAACGACTGTCAACCGGCCTCTGTCGCATGTCGCAGATGTGGAACGCAGTGCACCGTGCTATCACGGTGTGTGAGAAGAGACGACTACGTCTGACAACACGCGCCACTACATCAACAGACGGCTCATGCTGATCGCCATCCAGGGCATACCACACTGCAATCCAGCTCTTATAGGGAGACGACACGTAGCTGAGTGCACAACATTTGGACCGCATGGTTCGCCGTTGTTGGCGCAGTCGTTGTACGGTCACATGTACCACGATGTATCATTCAGTACATGAGGACCAATGTGCAGTACAGTGTGTGATTTGGACGTACAACATCAGCGGACAGTTGACACAGGCCGTACCACAGCGTAGGCTAAGTGCTTCGCCATGCGAATGCCAATGAACAACTGCAAATGCCAATGAACAACTGCAAAGGGCATTGAGCATGTACGTCCTGCTGCCATCCACATTACAGTGTATAGCTGCAAGGTGTTTAACATGAAGCGATACACTGGGGACCGGGCAGTGCGAGTAGCAAACTATATTGCGGGGGTTGCAGTTAGGCAACACTACACTAATTTAACGCGTCGTATGACAATTACAGAGCAGGTTAAGGCCCAACGTGTGTTGGGTTAAGGCCCAACGTGTGTTGGGTTAAGGCCCAACGTGTGTTGGGTTAAGGCCCAACGTGTGTTGGGTTACGGCCCAACGTGTGTTGGGTTAAGGCCCAACGTGTGTTGGGTTAAGGCCCAACGTGTGTTGGGTTACGTTAAGGGGCAATGTGGGTTACGTTAAGGGGCAATGTGGGTTACGTTAAGGGGCAATGTGGGTTACGTTACGGCGCAATATAGGTTACGTTACGGCGCAATATAGGTTACGTTAAGGGGCAATGTGGGTTACGTTACGGCGCAATATAGGTTACGTTACGGCGCAATATAGGTTACGTTAAGGCGCAATATCGGTTACGTTAAGGCGCAATACAGGTTACGTTAAGGCGCAATACAGGTTACGTTAAGGCGCAATACAGGTTACGTTAAGGCGCAATACAGGTTACGTTAAGGCGCAATACAGGTTACGTTAAGGCGCAATACAGGTTACGTTAAGGCGCAATACAGGTTACGTTAAGGCGCAATACAGGTTACGTTAAGGCGCAATGCAGGTTACGTTAAGGCGCAATGCAGGTTACGTTAAGGCGCAATACAGGTTACGTTAAGGCGCAATGCAGGTTACGTTAAGGCGCAATGCAGGTTACGTTAAGGCGCAATACAGGTTACGTTAAGGCGCAATACAGGTTACGTTAAGGCGCAATACAGGTTACGTTAAGGCGCAATACAGGTTACGTTAAGGCGCAATACAGGTTACGTTAAGGCGCAATACAGGTTACGTTAAGGCGCAATACAGGTTACGTTAAGGCGCAATACAGGTTACGTTAAGGCGCAATACAGGTTACGTTAAGGCGCAATACAGGTTACGTTAAGGCGCAATACAGGTTACGTTAAGGCGCAATACAGGTTACGTTAAGGCGCAATACAGGTTACGTTAAGGCGCAATACAGGTTACGTTAAGGCGCAATACAGGTTACGTTAAGGCGCAATACAGGTTACGTTAAGGCGCAATACAGGTTACGTTAAGGCGCAATACAGGTTACGTTAAGGCGCAATACAGGTTACGTTAAGGCGCAATACAGGTTACGTTAAGGCGCAATACAGGTTACGTTAAGGCGCAATACAGGTTACGTTAAGGCGCAATACAGGTTACGTTAAGGCGCAATACAGGTTACGTTAAGGCGCAATACAGGTTACGTTAAGGCGCAATACAGGTTAGGTTAAGGCGCAATACAGGTTAGGTTAAGGCGCAATACAGGTTAGGTTAAGGTACGACATAGGTTAGGTTAAGGTACGACATAGGTTAGGTTAAGGTACGACATAGGTTAGGTTAAGGTACGACATAGGTTAGGTTAAGGTACGACATAGGTTAGGTTAAGGTACGACATAGGTTAGGTTAAGGTACGACATAGGTTAGGTTAAGGTACGACATAGGTTAGGTTAAGGTACGACATAGGTTAGGTTAAGGTACGACATAGGTTAGGTTAAGGTACGACATAGGTTAGGTTAAGGTACGACATAGGTTAGGTTAAGGTACGACATAGGTTAGGTTAAGGTACGACATAGGTTAGGTTAAGGTACGACATAGGTTAGGTTAAGGTACGACATAGGTTAGGTTAAGGTACGACATAGGTTAGGTTAAGGTACGACATAGGTTAGGTTAAGGTACGACATAGGTTAGGTTAAGGTACGACATAGGTTAGGTTAAGGTACGACATAGGTTAGGTTAAGGTACGACATAGGTTAGGTTAAGGTACGACATAGGTTAGGTTAAGGTACGACATAGGTTAGGTTAAGGTACGACATAGGTTAGGTTAAGGTACGACATAGGTTAGGTTAAGGTACGACATAGGTTAGGTTAAGGTACGACATAGGTTAGGTTAAGGTACGACATAGGTTAGGTTAAGGTACGACATAGGTTAGGTTAAGGTACGACATAGGTTAGGTTAAGGTACGACATAGGTTAGGTTAAGGTACGACATAGGTTAGGTTAAGGTACGACATAGGTTAGGTTAAGGTACGACATAGGTTAGGTTAAGGTACGACATAGGTTAGGTTAAGGTACGACATAGGTTAGGTTAAGGTACGACATAGGTTAGGTTAA
>NW_025725346.1:0-34527 GCF_021461395.2 Schistocerca americana | reverse complement strand
TGCCTTTCGCCCTGAGGGGAAGCTAATGATATGCTCCAGGCGATGATCAAACTAACCAACTTAATATTGTGATACTTAGGCGCTTTCTACTTCTGGATTGGCACACATATGCTGAATCGTCTCTGGATCATCAGTAAGTACGTCACATTAGATATTTGTTTTATCGCCCTGCTGTAAATTAAAGGGCAGTTTTTTCAACGGCTGTCAGTTCTGCTTCTAGTTACGCTACATCGCCCTAGCAGCACCTACACACTGTGTTCAGATGTTCCCGCCCCCGCCCTGGCGTTGAGCGCCTACAGCGCCATCGCCTTCGGCCTCTGATGGCAGGAGGGTAGCCGACACATCACGGCGTGGGTGGGACGCAGCACAAGGCGGTGGTGGTGTAACGGTCAGCATGGTTGCTTCCCAAGCAGTTGATCCGGGTTCGATTCCCGGCCACCGCACGAAACGTACTTTTTTCTTCTGGGGGAGTTCCACGTAACGAAACGCGATCTTCGAAACTGTGAACTGTCGCGGTACGAATAGTTTTCCTTCGCCCCTCGTCTCAGTCCGTGCTGCCAGGGCGCTAGTCTGCGGGTTTCGTTTCTCAGCATCGTGTGTCTCCATGTGTCGACTTGTCTCGACTTAGCTCGGCTGACGCGAAAGCTGACGCTTGGAAATGGGCATATATGTAGAGGGCAGGCGCTAGAAACGACTGGGAGAGACCAAAAAACGACAAACACACGACAGAACCTTTCATTTTATTGTGGCCACAGATTCGCCCCTTAGTGTACCGAGAGGCAAGAGTGGCGTCAGCGTGCGCGACCGCATCACTATCGCTAAGCAACAACGAAACCGAAGGAAAAATGCAAAATGAAAGAAGCCAAGAGCACGTCGAGTTCCCGGCCGAGCACGCATCCAAGTACCAACCACGGCCAGCGCATCTTAACGCCGGTGACCAGACGAGAACCGCTGCACTACGCGCGGTATGGCCGTTGGCGACAGTATCGCGCGACGTGTAGACACCTTACTTCTTGTGAAGATCGCTTGTTATTTACCTGGCAGTGTCTCGCTGGAGGAAGCATTGTCTTTTAGGGGCGAAAAATGAACTGGCACTTGGTGCGGTCGAATACGCGGCCTTTGTGTTCACAGCACGACGCTCTAACTTACTCAGCTATAGAGCTACGCAATGTGGCACGTCTGCAGTCCAATACCCTATCCACCGTCTCATCCACCTTTATTACTGCCCTGGCACTCATTTAAACACATATCTGCTTTCATTCACGTTTGCTTGCCTGATGCTTGGACCCCAAAAACCACAACACAAAGATATCGTAAATGCCGTGAGAATAACCAAGACTCAGCAAACAAAAGTATGTTCGGCTACCGGGAATCGAATCCGGGCCTCGTGGCTGAAAGCCATGTCTCCTAACAGCTTTCCATTCTTTCTGACCGCCAGACAATCAGACTTGCAAGGCAAGCACCATAGTCACTGCCGTTTCTAGTAGTATCTGTGGAACCTGTTCCCACGTAATTTACTTGTTTTCCCGCATGTACGAAATTTGTAGTTTTGGAATATTTAAAATGCATTGTCAGATGTGGGGTTCGAACCCACGCTCCCCTTAGGGAACCAGAGCTTAAATCTGGCGCCTTAGACCGCTCGGCCAATCTGACGCGTGGGCGCAAAATCTCGTCCATCGTCGTTTCTAGGTATATCTGCAGAGCCTGACTGCGAAATTAGCGTGTTTTTTTCTTGTGTGAAGGAATTACGTTGCTTTTAGAGTATTTAAAACGAGTTGTCAGATGTGAGGTTGCACCCCACACTCACTTTCGGGAACCAGAGCTTAAATATGGTGCCTTACACCATTGTTTTCCGTCGCCATCTGTCTTGAGTGGAACGAGCAGAACTGTAGTTATCAATATTCACATTGACGCAGAGAAAACAAAAAACGACAGGAAAGGCCGTTCCCTAGCAACGGCTACGCTGTGCCTTTCGCCCTGAGGGGAAGCTAATGATATGCTCCAGGCGATGATCAAACTAACCAACTTAATATTGTGATACTTAGGCGCTTTCTACTTCTGGATTGGCACACATATGCTGAATCGTCTCTGGATCATCAGTAAGTACGTCACATTAGATATTTGTTTTATCGCCCTGCTGTAAATTAAAGGGCAGTTTTTTCAACGGCTGTCAGTTCTGCTTCTAGTTACGCTACATCGCCCTAGCAGCACCTACACACTGTGTTCAGATGTTCCCGCCCCCGCCCTGGCGTTGAGCGCCTACAGCGCCATCGCCTTCGGCCTCTGATGGCAGGAGGGTAGCCGACACATCACGGCGTGGGTGGGACGCAGCACAAGGCGGTGGTGGTGTAACGGTCAGCATGGTTGCTTCCCAAGCAGTTGATCCGGGTTCGATTCCCGGCCACCGCACGAAACGTACTTTTTTCTTCTGGGGGAGTTCCACGTAACGAAACGCGATCTTCGAAACTGTGAACTGTCGCGGTACGAATAGTTTTCCTTCGCCCCTCGTCTCAGTCCGTGCTGCCAGGGCGCTAGTCTGCGGGTTTCGTTTCTCAGCATCGTGTGTCTCCATGTGTCGACTTGTCTCGACTTAGCTCGGCTGACGCGAAAGCTGACGCTTGGAAATGGGCATATATGTAGAGGGCAGGCGCTAGAAACGACTGGGAGAGACCAAAAAACGACAAACACACGACAGAACCTTTCATTTTATTGTGGCCACAGATTCGCCCCTTAGTGTACCGAGAGGCAAGAGTGGCGTCAGCGTGCGCGACCGCATCACTATCGCTAAGCAACAACGAAACCGAAGGAAAAATGCAAAATGAAAGAAGCCAAGAGCACGTCGAGTTCCCAGCCGAGCACGCATCCAAGTACCAACCACGGCCAGCGCATCTTAACGCCGGTGACCAGACGAGAACCGCTGCACTACGCGCGGTATGGCCGTTGGCGACAGTATCGCGCGACGTGTAGACACCTTACTTCTTGTGAAGATCGCTTGTTATTTACCTGGCAGTGTCTCGCTGGAGGAAGCATTGTCTTTTAGGGGCGAAAAATGAACTGGCACTTGGTGCGGTCGAATACGCGGCCTTTGTGTTCACAGCACGACGCTCTAACTTACTCAGCTATAGAGCTACGCAATGTGGCACGTCTGCAGTCCAATACCCTATCCACCGTCTCATCCACCTTTATTACTGCCCTGGCACTCATTTAAACACATATCTGCTTTCATTCACGTTTGCTTGCCTGATGCTTGGACCCCAAAAACCACAACACAAAGATATCGTAAATGCCGTGAGAATAACCAAGACTCAGCAAACAAAAGTATGTTCGGCTACCGGGAATCGAATCCGGGCCTCGTGGCTGAAAGCCATGTCTCCTAACAGCTTTCCATTCTTTCTGACCGCCAGACAATCAGACTTGCAAGGCAAGCACCATAGTCACTGCCGTTTCTAGTAGTATCTGTGGAACCTGTTCCCACGTAATTTACTTGTTTTCCCGCATGTACGAAATTTGTAGTTTTGGAATATTTAAAATGCATTGTCAGATGTGGGGTTCGAACCCACGCTCCCCTTAGGGAACCAGAGCTTAAATCTGGCGCCTTAGACCGCTCGGCCAATCTGACGCGTGGGCGCAAAATCTCGTCCATCGTCGTTTCTAGGTATATCTGCAGAGCCTGACTGCGAAATTAGCGTGTTTTTTTCTTGTGTGAAGGAATTACGTTGCTTTTAGAGTATTTAAAACGAGTTGTCAGATGTGAGGTTGCACCCCACACTCACTTTCGGGAACCAGAGCTTAAATATGGTGCCTTACACCATTGTTTTCCGTCGCCATCTGTCTTGAGTGGAACGAGCAGAACTGTAGTTATCAATATTCACATTGACGCAGAGAAAACAAAAAACGACAGGAAAGGCCGTTCCCTAGCAACGGCTACGCTGTGCCTTTCGCCCTGAGGGGAAGCTAATGATATGCTCCAGGCGATGATCAAACTAACCAACTTAATATTGTGATACTTAGGCGCTTTCTACTTCTGGATTGGCACACATATGCTGAATCGTCTCTGGATCATCAGTAAGTACGTCACATTAGATATTTGTTTTATCGCCCTGCTGTAAATTAAAGGGCAGTTTTTTCAACGGCTGTCAGTTCTGCTTCTAGTTACGCTACATCGCCCTAGCAGCACCTACACACTGTGTTCAGATGTTCCCGCCCCCGCCCTGGCGTTGAGCGCCTACAGCGCCATCGCCTTCGGCCTCTGATGGCAGGAGGGTAGCCGACACATCACGGCGTGGGTGGGACGCAGCACAAGGCGGTGGTGGTGTAACGGTCAGCATGGTTGCTTCCCAAGCAGTTGATCCGGGTTCGATTCCCGGCCACCGCACGAAACGTACTTTTTTCTTCTGGGGGAGTTCCACGTAACGAAACGCGATCTTCGAAACTGTGAACTGTCGCGGTACGAATAGTTTTCCTTCGCCCCTCGTCTCAGTCCGTGCTGCCAGGGCGCTAGTCTGCGGGTTTCGTTTCTCAGCATCGTGTGTCTCCATGTGTCGACTTGTCTCGACTTAGCTCGGCTGACGCGAAAGCTGACGCTTGGAAATGGGCATATATGTAGAGGGCAGGCGCTAGAAACGACTGGGAGAGACCAAAAAACGACAAACACACGACAGAACCTTTCATTTTATTGTGGCCACAGATTCGCCCCTTAGTGTACCGAGAGGCAAGAGTGGCGTCAGCGTGCGCGACCGCATCACTATCGCTAAGCAACAACGAAACCGAAGGAAAAATGCAAAATGAAAGAAGCCAAGAGCACGTCGAGTTCCCAGCCGAGCACGCATCCAAGTACCAACCACGGCCAGCGCATCTTAACGCCGGTGACCAGACGAGAACCGCTGCACTACGCGCGGTATGGCCGTTGGCGACAGTATCGCGCGACGTGTAGACACCTTACTTCTTGTGAAGATCGCTTGTTATTTACCTGGCAGTGTCTCGCTGGAGGAAGCATTGTCTTTTAGGGGCGAAAAATGAACTGGCACTTGGTGCGGTCGAATACGCGGCCTTTGTGTTCACAGCACGACGCTCTAACTTACTCAGCTATAGAGCTACGCAATGTGGCACGTCTGCAGTCCAATACCCTATCCACCGTCTCATCCACCTTTATTACTGCCCTGGCACTCATTTAAACACATATCTGCTTTCATTCACGTTTGCTTGCCTGATGCTTGGACCCCAAAAACCACAACACAAAGATATCGTAAATGCCGTGAGAATAACCAAGACTCAGCAAACAAAAGTATGTTCGGCTACCGGGAATCGAATCCGGGCCTCGTGGCTGAAAGCCATGTCTCCTAACAGCTTTCCATTCTTTCTGACCGCCAGACAATCAGACTTGCAAGGCAAGCACCATAGTCACTGCCGTTTCTAGTAGTATCTGTGGAACCTGTTCCCACGTAATTTACTTGTTTTCCCGCATGTACGAAATTTGTAGTTTTGGAATATTTAAAATGCATTGTCAGATGTGGGGTTCGAACCCACGCTCCCCTTAGGGAACCAGAGCTTAAATCTGGCGCCTTAGACCGCTCGGCCAATCTGACGCGTGGGCGCAAAATCTCGTCCATCGTCGTTTCTAGGTATATCTGCAGAGCCTGACTGCGAAATTAGCGTGTTTTTTTCTTGTGTGAAGGAATTACGTTGCTTTTAGAGTATTTAAAACGAGTTGTCAGATGTGAGGTTGCACCCCACACTCACTTTCGGGAACCAGAGCTTAAATATGGTGCCTTACACCATTGTTTTCCGTCGCCATCTGTCTTGAGTGGAACGAGCAGAACTGTAGTTATCAATATTCACATTGACGCAGAGAAAACAAAAAACGACAGGAAAGGCCGTTCCCTAGCAACGGCTACGCTGTGCCTTTCGCCCTGAGGGGAAGCTAATGATATGCTCCAGGCGATGATCAAACTAACCAACTTAATATTGTGATACTTAGGCGCTTTCTACTTCTGGATTGGCACACATATGCTGAATCGTCTCTGGATCATCAGTAAGTACGTCACATTAGATATTTGTTTTATCGCCCTGCTGTAAATTAAAGGGCAGTTTTTTCAACGGCTGTCAGTTCTGCTTCTAGTTACGCTACATCGCCCTAGCAGCACCTACACACTGTGTTCAGATGTTCCCGCCCCCGCCCTGGCGTTGAGCGCCTACAGCGCCATCGCCTTCGGCCTCTGATGGCAGGAGGGTAGCCGACACATCACGGCGTGGGTGGGACGCAGCACAAGGCGGTGGTGGTGTAACGGTCAGCATGGTTGCTTCCCAAGCAGTTGATCCGGGTTCGATTCCCGGCCACCGCACGAAACGTACTTTTTTCTTCTGGGGGAGTTCCACGTAACGAAACGCGATCTTCGAAACTGTGAACTGTCGCGGTACGAATAGTTTTCCTTCGCCCCTCGTCTCAGTCCGTGCTGCCAGGGCGCTAGTCTGCGGGTTTCGTTTCTCAGCATCGTGTGTCTCCATGTGTCGACTTGTCTCGACTTAGCTCGGCTGACGCGAAAGCTGACGCTTGGAAATGGGCATATATGTAGAGGGCAGGCGCTAGAAACGACTGGGAGAGACCAAAAAACGACAAACACACGACAGAACCTTTCATTTTATTGTGGCCACAGATTCGCCCCTTAGTGTACCGAGAGGCAAGAGTGGCGTCAGCGTGCGCGACCGCATCACTATCGCTAAGCAACAACGAAACCGAAGGAAAAATGCAAAATGAAAGAAGCCAAGAGCACGTCGAGTTCCCAGCCGAGCACGCATCCAAGTACCAACCACGGCCAGCGCATCTTAACGCCGGTGACCAGACGAGAACCGCTGCACTACGCGCGGTATGGCCGTTGGCGACAGTATCGCGCGACGTGTAGACACCTTACTTCTTGTGAAGATCGCTTGTTATTTACCTGGCAGTGTCTCGCTGGAGGAAGCATTGTCTTTTAGGGGCGAAAAATGAACTGGCACTTGGTGCGGTCGAATACGCGGCCTTTGTGTTCACAGCACGACGCTCTAACTTACTCAGCTATAGAGCTACGCAATGTGGCACGTCTGCAGTCCAATACCCTATCCACCGTCTCATCCACCTTTATTACTGCCCTGGCACTCATTTAAACACATATCTGCTTTCATTCACGTTTGCTTGCCTGATGCTTGGACCCCAAAAACCACAACACAAAGATATCGTAAATGCCGTGAGAATAACCAAGACTCAGCAAACAAAAGTATGTTCGGCTACCGGGAATCGAATCCGGGCCTCGTGGCTGAAAGCCATGTCTCCTAACAGCTTTCCATTCTTTCTGACCGCCAGACAATCAGACTTGCAAGGCAAGCACCATAGTCACTGCCGTTTCTAGTAGTATCTGTGGAACCTGTTCCCACGTAATTTACTTGTTTTCCCGCATGTACGAAATTTGTAGTTTTGGAATATTTAAAATGCATTGTCAGATGTGGGGTTCGAACCCACGCTCCCCTTAGGGAACCAGAGCTTAAATCTGGCGCCTTAGACCGCTCGGCCAATCTGACGCGTGGGCGCAAAATCTCGTCCATCGTCGTTTCTAGGTATATCTGCAGAGCCTGACTGCGAAATTAGCGTGTTTTTTTCTTGTGTGAAGGAATTACGTTGCTTTTAGAGTATTTAAAACGAGTTGTCAGATGTGAGGTTGCACCCCACACTCACTTTCGGGAACCAGAGCTTAAATATGGTGCCTTACACCATTGTTTTCCGTCGCCATCTGTCTTGAGTGGAACGAGCAGAACTGTAGTTATCAATATTCACATTGACGCAGAGAAAACAAAAAACGACAGGAAAGGCCGTTCCCTAGCAACGGCTACGCTGTGCCTTTCGCCCTGAGGGGAAGCTAATGATATGCTCCAGGCGATGATCAAACTAACCAACTTAATATTGTGATACTTAGGCGCTTTCTACTTCTGGATTGGCACACATATGCTGAATCGTCTCTGGATCATCAGTAAGTACGTCACATTAGATATTTGTTTTATCGCCCTGCTGTAAATTAAAGGGCAGTTTTTTCAACGGCTGTCAGTTCTGCTTCTAGTTACGCTACATCGCCCTAGCAGCACCTACACACTGTGTTCAGATGTTCCCGCCCCCGCCCTGGCGTTGAGCGCCTACAGCGCCATCGCCTTCGGCCTCTGATGGCAGGAGGGTAGCCGACACATCACGGCGTGGGTGGGACGCAGCACAAGGCGGTGGTGGTGTAACGGTCAGCATGGTTGCTTCCCAAGCAGTTGATCCGGGTTCGATTCCCGGCCACCGCACGAAACGTACTTTTTTCTTCTGGGGGAGTTCCACGTAACGAAACGCGATCTTCGAAACTGTGAACTGTCGCGGTACGAATAGTTTTCCTTCGCCCCTCGTCTCAGTCCGTGCTGCCAGGGCGCTAGTCTGCGGGTTTCGTTTCTCAGCATCGTGTGTCTCCATGTGTCGACTTGTCTCGACTTAGCTCGGCTGACGCGAAAGCTGACGCTTGGAAATGGGCATATATGTAGAGGGCAGGCGCTAGAAACGACTGGGAGAGACCAAAAAACGACAAACACACGACAGAACCTTTCATTTTATTGTGGCCACAGATTCGCCCCTTAGTGTACCGAGAGGCAAGAGTGGCGTCAGCGTGCGCGACCGCATCACTATCGCTAAGCAACAACGAAACCGAAGGAAAAATGCAAAATGAAAGAAGCCAAGAGCACGTCGAGTTCCCAGCCGAGCACGCATCCAAGTACCAACCACGGCCAGCGCATCTTAACGCCGGTGACCAGACGAGAACCGCTGCACTACGCGCGGTATGGCCGTTGGCGACAGTATCGCGCGACGTGTAGACACCTTACTTCTTGTGAAGATCGCTTGTTATTTACCTGGCAGTGTCTCGCTGGAGGAAGCATTGTCTTTTAGGGGCGAAAAATGAACTGGCACTTGGTGCGGTCGAATACGCGGCCTTTGTGTTCACAGCACGACGCTCTAACTTACTCAGCTATAGAGCTACGCAATGTGGCACGTCTGCAGTCCAATACCCTATCCACCGTCTCATCCACCTTTATTACTGCCCTGGCACTCATTTAAACACATATCTGCTTTCATTCACGTTTGCTTGCCTGATGCTTGGACCCCAAAAACCACAACACAAAGATATCGTAAATGCCGTGAGAATAACCAAGACTCAGCAAACAAAAGTATGTTCGGCTACCGGGAATCGAATCCGGGCCTCGTGGCTGAAAGCCATGTCTCCTAACAGCTTTCCATTCTTTCTGACCGCCAGACAATCAGACTTGCAAGGCAAGCACCATAGTCACTGCCGTTTCTAGTAGTATCTGTGGAACCTGTTCCCACGTAATTTACTTGTTTTCCCGCATGTACGAAATTTGTAGTTTTGGAATATTTAAAATGCATTGTCAGATGTGGGGTTCGAACCCACGCTCCCCTTAGGGAACCAGAGCTTAAATCTGGCGCCTTAGACCGCTCGGCCAATCTGACGCGTGGGCGCAAAATCTCGTCCATCGTTGTTTCTAGGTATATCTGCAGAGCCTGACTGCGAAATTAGCGTGTTTTTTTCTTGTGTGAAGGAATTACGTTGCTTTTAGAGTATTTAAAACGAGTTGTCAGATGTGAGGTTGCACCCCACACTCACTTTCGGGAACCAGAGCTTAAATATGGTGCCTTACACCATTGTTTTCCGTCGCCATCTGTCTTGAGTGGAACGAGCAGAACTGTAGTTATCAATATTCACATTGACGCAGAGAAAACAAAAAACGACAGGAAAGGCCGTTCCCTAGCAACGGCTACGCTGTGCCTTTCGCCCTGAGGGGAAGCTAATGATATGCTCCAGGCGATGATCAAACTAACCAACTTAATATTGTGATACTTAGGCGCTTTCTACTTCTGGATTGGCACACATATGCTGAATCGTCTCTGGATCATCAGTAAGTACGTCACATTAGATATTTGTTTTATCGCCCTGCTGTAAATTAAAGGGCAGTTTTTTCAACGGCTGTCAGTTCTGCTTCTAGTTACGCTACATCGCCCTAGCAGCACCTACACACTGTGTTCAGATGTTCCCGCCCCCGCCCTGGCGTTGAGCGCCTACAGCGCCATCGCCTTCGGCCTCTGATGGCAGGAGGGTAGCCGACACATCACGGCGTGGGTGGGACGCAGCACAAGGCGGTGGTGGTGTAACGGTCAGCATGGTTGCTTCCCAAGCAGTTGATCCGGGTTCGATTCCCGGCCACCGCACGAAACGTACTTTTTTCTTCTGGGGGAGTTCCACGTAACGAAACGCGATCTTCGAAACTGTGAACTGTCGCGGTACGAATAGTTTTCCTTCGCCCCTCGTCTCAGTCCGTGCTGCCAGGGCGCTAGTCTGCGGGTTTCGTTTCTCAGCATCGTGTGTCTCCATGTGTCGACTTGTCTCGACTTAGCTCGGCTGACGCGAAAGCTGACGCTTGGAAATGGGCATATATGTAGAGGGCAGGCGCTAGAAACGACTGGGAGAGACCAAAAAACGACAAACACACGACAGAACCTTTCATTTTATTGTGGCCACAGATTCGCCCCTTAGTGTACCGAGAGGCAAGAGTGGCGTCAGCGTGCGCGACCGCATCACTATCGCTAAGCAACAACGAAACCGAAGGAAAAATGCAAAATGAAAGAAGCCAAGAGCACGTCGAGTTCCCAGCCGAGCACGCATCCAAGTACCAACCACGGCCAGCGCATCTTAACGCCGGTGACCAGACGAGAACCGCTGCACTACGCGCGGTATGGCCGTTGGCGACAGTATCGCGCGACGTGTAGACACCTTACTTCTTGTGAAGATCGCTTGTTATTTACCTGGCAGTGTCTCGCTGGAGGAAGCATTGTCTTTTAGGGGCGAAAAATGAACTGGCACTTGGTGCGGTCGAATACGCGGCCTTTGTGTTCACAGCACGACGCTCTAACTTACTCAGCTATAGAGCTACGCAATGTGGCACGTCTGCAGTCCAATACCCTATCCACCGTCTCATCCACCTTTATTACTGCCCTGGCACTCATTTAAACACATATCTGCTTTCATTCACGTTTGCTTGCCTGATGCTTGGACCCCAAAAACCACAACACAAAGATATCGTAAATGCCGTGAGAATAACCAAGACTCAGCAAACAAAAGTATGTTCGGCTACCGGGAATCGAATCCGGGCCTCGTGGCTGAAAGCCATGTCTCCTAACAGCTTTCCATTCTTTCTGACCGCCAGACAATCAGACTTGCAAGGCAAGCACCATAGTCACTGCCGTTTCTAGTAGTATCTGTGGAACCTGTTCCCACGTAATTTACTTGTTTTCCCGCATGTACGAAATTTGTAGTTTTGGAATATTTAAAATGCATTGTCAGATGTGGGGTTCGAACCCACGCTCCCCTTAGGGAACCAGAGCTTAAATCTGGCGCCTTAGACCGCTCGGCCAATCTGACGCGTGGGCGCAAAATCTCGTCCATCGTCGTTTCTAGGTATATCTGCAGAGCCTGACTGCGAAATTAGCGTGTTTTTTTCTTGTGTGAAGGAATTACGTTGCTTTTAGAGTATTTAAAACGAGTTGTCAGATGTGAGGTTGCACCCCACACTCACTTTCGGGAACCAGAGCTTAAATATGGTGCCTTACACCATTGTTTTCCGTCGCCATCTGTCTTGAGTGGAACGAGCAGAACTGTAGTTATCAATATTCACATTGACGCAGAGAAAACAAAAAACGACAGGAAAGGCCGTTCCCTAGCAACGGCTACGCTGTGCCTTTCGCCCTGAGGGGAAGCTAATGATATGCTCCAGGCGATGATCAAACTAACCAACTTAATATTGTGATACTTAGGCGCTTTCTACTTCTGGATTGGCACACATATGCTGAATCGTCTCTGGATCATCAGTAAGTACGTCACATTAGATATTTGTTTTATCGCCCTGCTGTAAATTAAAGGGCAGTTTTTTCAACGGCTGTCAGTTCTGCTTCTAGTTACGCTACATCGCCCTAGCAGCACCTACACACTGTGTTCAGATGTTCCCGCCCCCGCCCTGGCGTTGAGCGCCTACAGCGCCATCGCCTTCGGCCTCTGATGGCAGGAGGGTAGCCGACACATCACGGCGTGGGTGGGACGCAGCACAAGGCGGTGGTGGTGTAACGGTCAGCATGGTTGCTTCCCAAGCAGTTGATCCGGGTTCGATTCCCGGCCACCGCACGAAACGTACTTTTTTCTTCTGGGGGAGTTCCACGTAACGAAACGCGATCTTCGAAACTGTGAACTGTCGCGGTACGAATAGTTTTCCTTCGCCCCTCGTCTCAGTCCGTGCTGCCAGGGCGCTAGTCTGCGGGTTTCGTTTCTCAGCATCGTGTGTCTCCATGTGTCGACTTGTCTCGACTTAGCTCGGCTGACGCGAAAGCTGACGCTTGGAAATGGGCATATATGTAGAGGGCAGGCGCTAGAAACGACTGGGAGAGACCAAAAAACGACAAACACACGACAGAACCTTTCATTTTATTGTGGCCACAGATTCGCCCCTTAGTGTACCGAGAGGCAAGAGTGGCGTCAGCGTGCGCGACCGCATCACTATCGCTAAGCAACAACGAAACCGAAGGAAAAATGCAAAATGAAAGAAGCCAAGAGCACGTCGAGTTCCCAGCCGAGCACGCATCCAAGTACCAACCACGGCCAGCGCATCTTAACGCCGGTGACCAGACGAGAACCGCTGCACTACGCGCGGTATGGCCGTTGGCGACAGTATCGCGCGACGTGTAGACACCTTACTTCTTGTGAAGATCGCTTGTTATTTACCTGGCAGTGTCTCGCTGGAGGAAGCATTGTCTTTTAGGGGCGAAAAATGAACTGGCACTTGGTGCGGTCGAATACGCGGCCTTTGTGTTCACAGCACGACGCTCTAACTTACTCAGCTATAGAGCTACGCAATGTGGCACGTCTGCAGTCCAATACCCTATCCACCGTCTCATCCACCTTTATTACTGCCCTGGCACTCATTTAAACACATATCTGCTTTCATTCACGTTTGCTTGCCTGATGCTTGGACCCCAAAAACCACAACACAAAGATATCGTAAATGCCGTGAGAATAACCAAGACTCAGCAAACAAAAGTATGTTCGGCTACCGGGAATCGAATCCGGGCCTCGTGGCTGAAAGCCATGTCTCCTAACAGCTTTCCATTCTTTCTGACCGCCAGACAATCAGACTTGCAAGGCAAGCACCATAGTCACTGCCGTTTCTAGTAGTATCTGTGGAACCTGTTCCCACGTAATTTACTTGTTTTCCCGCATGTACGAAATTTGTAGTTTTGGAATATTTAAAATGCATTGTCAGATGTGGGGTTCGAACCCACGCTCCCCTTAGGGAACCAGAGCTTAAATCTGGCGCCTTAGACCGCTCGGCCAATCTGACGCGTGGGCGCAAAATCTCGTCCATCGTTGTTTCTAGGTATATCTGCAGAGCCTGACTGCGAAATTAGCGTGTTTTTTTCTTGTGTGAAGGAATTACGTTGCTTTTAGAGTATTTAAAACGAGTTGTCAGATGTGAGGTTGCACCCCACACTCACTTTCGGGAACCAGAGCTTAAATATGGTGCCTTACACCATTGTTTTCCGTCGCCATCTGTCTTGAGTGGAACGAGCAGAACTGTAGTTATCAATATTCACATTGACGCAGAGAAAACAAAAAACGACAGGAAAGGCCGTTCCCTAGCAACGGCTACGCTGTGCCTTTCGCCCTGAGGGGAAGCTAATGATATGCTCCAGGCGATGATCAAACTAACCAACTTAATATTGTGATACTTAGGCGCTTTCTACTTCTGGATTGGCACACATATGCTGAATCGTCTCTGGATCATCAGTAAGTACGTCACATTAGATATTTGTTTTATCGCCCTGCTGTAAATTAAAGGGCAGTTTTTTCAACGGCTGTCAGTTCTGCTTCTAGTTACGCTACATCGCCCTAGCAGCACCTACACACTGTGTTCAGATGTTCCCGCCCCCGCCCTGGCGTTGAGCGCCTACAGCGCCATCGCCTTCGGCCTCTGATGGCAGGAGGGTAGCCGACACATCACGGCGTGGGTGGGACGCAGCACAAGGCGGTGGTGGTGTAACGGTCAGCATGGTTGCTTCCCAAGCAGTTGATCCGGGTTCGATTCCCGGCCACCGCACGAAACGTACTTTTTTCTTCTGGGGGAGTTCCACGTAACGAAACGCGATCTTCGAAACTGTGAACTGTCGCGGTACGAATAGTTTTCCTTCGCCCCTCGTCTCAGTCCGTGCTGCCAGGGCGCTAGTCTGCGGGTTTCGTTTCTCAGCATCGTGTGTCTCCATGTGTCGACTTGTCTCGACTTAGCTCGGCTGACGCGAAAGCTGACGCTTGGAAATGGGCATATATGTAGAGGGCAGGCGCTAGAAACGACTGGGAGAGACCAAAAAACGACAAACACACGACAGAACCTTTCATTTTATTGTGGCCACAGATTCGCCCCTTAGTGTACCGAGAGGCAAGAGTGGCGTCAGCGTGCGCGACCGCATCACTATCGCTAAGCAACAACGAAACCGAAGGAAAAATGCAAAATGAAAGAAGCCAAGAGCACGTCGAGTTCCCAGCCGAGCACGCATCCAAGTACCAACCACGGCCAGCGCATCTTAACGCCGGTGACCAGACGAGAACCGCTGCACTACGCGCGGTATGGCCGTTGGCGACAGTATCGCGCGACGTGTAGACACCTTACTTCTTGTGAAGATCGCTTGTTATTTACCTGGCAGTGTCTCGCTGGAGGAAGCATTGTCTTTTAGGGGCGAAAAATGAACTGGCACTTGGTGCGGTCGAATACGCGGCCTTTGTGTTCACAGCACGACGCTCTAACTTACTCAGCTATAGAGCTACGCAATGTGGCACGTCTGCAGTCCAATACCCTATCCACCGTCTCATCCACCTTTATTACTGCCCTGGCACTCATTTAAACACATATCTGCTTTCATTCACGTTTGCTTGCCTGATGCTTGGACCCCAAAAACCACAACACAAAGATATCGTAAATGCCGTGAGAATAACCAAGACTCAGCAAACAAAAGTATGTTCGGCTACCGGGAATCGAATCCGGGCCTCGTGGCTGAAAGCCATGTCTCCTAACAGCTTTCCATTCTTTCTGACCGCCAGACAATCAGACTTGCAAGGCAAGCACCATAGTCACTGCCGTTTCTAGTAGTATCTGTGGAACCTGTTCCCACGTAATTTACTTGTTTTCCCGCATGTACGAAATTTGTAGTTTTGGAATATTTAAAATGCATTGTCAGATGTGGGGTTCGAACCCACGCTCCCCTTAGGGAACCAGAGCTTAAATCTGGCGCCTTAGACCGCTCGGCCAATCTGACGCGTGGGCGCAAAATCTCGTCCATCGTCGTTTCTAGGTATATCTGCAGAGCCTGACTGCGAAATTAGCGTGTTTTTTTCTTGTGTGAAGGAATTACGTTGCTTTTAGAGTATTTAAAACGAGTTGTCAGATGTGAGGTTGCACCCCACACTCACTTTCGGGAACCAGAGCTTAAATATGGTGCCTTACACCATTGTTTTCCGTCGCCATCTGTCTTGAGTGGAACGAGCAGAACTGTAGTTATCAATATTCACATTGACGCAGAGAAAACAAAAAACGACAGGAAAGGCCGTTCCCTAGCAACGGCTACGCTGTGCCTTTCGCCCTGAGGGGAAGCTAATGATATGCTCCAGGCGATGATCAAACTAACCAACTTAATATTGTGATACTTAGGCGCTTTCTACTTCTGGATTGGCACACATATGCTGAATCGTCTCTGGATCATCAGTAAGTACGTCACATTAGATATTTGTTTTATCGCCCTGCTGTAAATTAAAGGGCAGTTTTTTCAACGGCTGTCAGTTCTGCTTCTAGTTACGCTACATCGCCCTAGCAGCACCTACACACTGTGTTCAGATGTTCCCGCCCCCGCCCTGGCGTTGAGCGCCTACAGCGCCATCGCCTTCGGCCTCTGATGGCAGGAGGGTAGCCGACACATCACGGCGTGGGTGGGACGCAGCACAAGGCGGTGGTGGTGTAACGGTCAGCATGGTTGCTTCCCAAGCAGTTGATCCGGGTTCGATTCCCGGCCACCGCACGAAACGTACTTTTTTCTTCTGGGGGAGTTCCACGTAACGAAACGCGATCTTCGAAACTGTGAACTGTCGCGGTACGAATAGTTTTCCTTCGCCCCTCGTCTCAGTCCGTGCTGCCAGGGCGCTAGTCTGCGGGTTTCGTTTCTCAGCATCGTGTGTCTCCATGTGTCGACTTGTCTCGACTTAGCTCGGCTGACGCGAAAGCTGACGCTTGGAAATGGGCATATATGTAGAGGGCAGGCGCTAGAAACGACTGGGAGAGACCAAAAAACGACAAACACACGACAGAACCTTTCATTTTATTGTGGCCACAGATTCGCCCCTTAGTGTACCGAGAGGCAAGAGTGGCGTCAGCGTGCGCGACCGCATCACTATCGCTAAGCAACAACGAAACCGAAGGAAAAATGCAAAATGAAAGAAGCCAAGAGCACGTCGAGTTCCCAGCCGAGCACGCATCCAAGTACCAACCACGGCCAGCGCATCTTAACGCCGGTGACCAGACGAGAACCGCTGCACTACGCGCGGTATGGCCGTTGGCGACAGTATCGCGCGACGTGTAGACACCTTACTTCTTGTGAAGATCGCTTGTTATTTACCTGGCAGTGTCTCGCTGGAGGAAGCATTGTCTTTTAGGGGCGAAAAATGAACTGGCACTTGGTGCGGTCGAATACGCGGCCTTTGTGTTCACAGCACGACGCTCTAACTTACTCAGCTATAGAGCTACGCAATGTGGCACGTCTGCAGTCCAATACCCTATCCACCGTCTCATCCACCTTTATTACTGCCCTGGCACTCATTTAAACACATATCTGCTTTCATTCACGTTTGCTTGCCTGATGCTTGGACCCCAAAAACCACAACACAAAGATATCGTAAATGCCGTGAGAATAACCAAGACTCAGCAAACAAAAGTATGTTCGGCTACCGGGAATCGAATCCGGGCCTCGTGGCTGAAAGCCATGTCTCCTAACAGCTTTCCATTCTTTCTGACCGCCAGACAATCAGACTTGCAAGGCAAGCACCATAGTCACTGCCGTTTCTAGTAGTATCTGTGGAACCTGTTCCCACGTAATTTACTTGTTTTCCCGCATGTACGAAATTTGTAGTTTTGGAATATTTAAAATGCATTGTCAGATGTGGGGTTCGAACCCACGCTCCCCTTAGGGAACCAGAGCTTAAATCTGGCGCCTTAGACCGCTCGGCCAATCTGACGCGTGGGCGCAAAATCTCGTCCATCGTTGTTTCTAGGTATATCTGCAGAGCCTGACTGCGAAATTAGCGTGTTTTTTTCTTGTGTGAAGGAATTACGTTGCTTTTAGAGTATTTAAAACGAGTTGTCAGATGTGAGGTTGCACCCCACACTCACTTTCGGGAACCAGAGCTTAAATATGGTGCCTTACACCATTGTTTTCCGTCGCCATCTGTCTTGAGTGGAACGAGCAGAACTGTAGTTATCAATATTCACATTGACGCAGAGAAAACAAAAAACGACAGGAAAGGCCGTTCCCTAGCAACGGCTACGCTGTGCCTTTCGCCCTGAGGGGAAGCTAATGATATGCTCCAGGCGATGATCAAACTAACCAACTTAATATTGTGATACTTAGGCGCTTTCTACTTCTGGATTGGCACACATATGCTGAATCGTCTCTGGATCATCAGTAAGTACGTCACATTAGATATTTGTTTTATCGCCCTGCTGTAAATTAAAGGGCAGTTTTTTCAACGGCTGTCAGTTCTGCTTCTAGTTACGCTACATCGCCCTAGCAGCACCTACACACTGTGTTCAGATGTTCCCGCCCCCGCCCTGGCGTTGAGCGCCTACAGCGCCATCGCCTTCGGCCTCTGATGGCAGGAGGGTAGCCGACACATCACGGCGTGGGTGGGACGCAGCACAAGGCGGTGGTGGTGTAACGGTCAGCATGGTTGCTTCCCAAGCAGTTGATCCGGGTTCGATTCCCGGCCACCGCACGAAACGTACTTTTTTCTTCTGGGGGAGTTCCACGTAACGAAACGCGATCTTCGAAACTGTGAACTGTCGCGGTACGAATAGTTTTCCTTCGCCCCTCGTCTCAGTCCGTGCTGCCAGGGCGCTAGTCTGCGGGTTTCGTTTCTCAGCATCGTGTGTCTCCATGTGTCGACTTGTCTCGACTTAGCTCGGCTGACGCGAAAGCTGACGCTTGGAAATGGGCATATATGTAGAGGGCAGGCGCTAGAAACGACTGGGAGAGACCAAAAAACGACAAACACACGACAGAACCTTTCATTTTATTGTGGCCACAGATTCGCCCCTTAGTGTACCGAGAGGCAAGAGTGGCGTCAGCGTGCGCGACCGCATCACTATCGCTAAGCAACAACGAAACCGAAGGAAAAATGCAAAATGAAAGAAGCCAAGAGCACGTCGAGTTCCCAGCCGAGCACGCATCCAAGTACCAACCACGGCCAGCGCATCTTAACGCCGGTGACCAGACGAGAACCGCTGCACTACGCGCGGTATGGCCGTTGGCGACAGTATCGCGCGACGTGTAGACACCTTACTTCTTGTGAAGATCGCTTGTTATTTACCTGGCAGTGTCTCGCTGGAGGAAGCATTGTCTTTTAGGGGCGAAAAATGAACTGGCACTTGGTGCGGTCGAATACGCGGCCTTTGTGTTCACAGCACGACGCTCTAACTTACTCAGCTATAGAGCTACGCAATGTGGCACGTCTGCAGTCCAATACCCTATCCACCGTCTCATCCACCTTTATTACTGCCCTGGCACTCATTTAAACACATATCTGCTTTCATTCACGTTTGCTTGCCTGATGCTTGGACCCCAAAAACCACAACACAAAGATATCGTAAATGCCGTGAGAATAACCAAGACTCAGCAAACAAAAGTATGTTCGGCTACCGGGAATCGAATCCGGGCCTCGTGGCTGAAAGCCATGTCTCCTAACAGCTTTCCATTCTTTCTGACCGCCAGACAATCAGACTTGCAAGGCAAGCACCATAGTCACTGCCGTTTCTAGTAGTATCTGTGGAACCTGTTCCCACGTAATTTACTTGTTTTCCCGCATGTACGAAATTTGTAGTTTTGGAATATTTAAAATGCATTGTCAGATGTGGGGTTCGAACCCACGCTCCCCTTAGGGAACCAGAGCTTAAATCTGGCGCCTTAGACCGCTCGGCCAATCTGACGCGTGGGCGCAAAATCTCGTCCATCGTCGTTTCTAGGTATATCTGCAGAGCCTGACTGCGAAATTAGCGTGTTTTTTTCTTGTGTGAAGGAATTACGTTGCTTTTAGAGTATTTAAAACGAGTTGTCAGATGTGAGGTTGCACCCCACACTCACTTTCGGGAACCAGAGCTTAAATATGGTGCCTTACACCATTGTTTTCCGTCGCCATCTGTCTTGAGTGGAACGAGCAGAACTGTAGTTATCAATATTCACATTGACGCAGAGAAAACAAAAAACGACAGGAAAGGCCGTTCCCTAGCAACGGCTACGCTGTGCCTTTCGCCCTGAGGGGAAGCTAATGATATGCTCCAGGCGATGATCAAACTAACCAACTTAATATTGTGATACTTAGGCGCTTTCTACTTCTGGATTGGCACACATATGCTGAATCGTCTCTGGATCATCAGTAAGTACGTCACATTAGATATTTGTTTTATCGCCCTGCTGTAAATTAAAGGGCAGTTTTTTCAACGGCTGTCAGTTCTGCTTCTAGTTACGCTACATCGCCCTAGCAGCACCTACACACTGTGTTCAGATGTTCCCGCCCCCGCCCTGGCGTTGAGCGCCTACAGCGCCATCGCCTTCGGCCTCTGATGGCAGGAGGGTAGCCGACACATCACGGCGTGGGTGGGACGCAGCACAAGGCGGTGGTGGTGTAACGGTCAGCATGGTTGCTTCCCAAGCAGTTGATCCGGGTTCGATTCCCGGCCACCGCACGAAACGTACTTTTTTCTTCTGGGGGAGTTCCACGTAACGAAACGCGATCTTCGAAACTGTGAACTGTCGCGGTACGAATAGTTTTCCTTCGCCCCTCGTCTCAGTCCGTGCTGCCAGGGCGCTAGTCTGCGGGTTTCGTTTCTCAGCATCGTGTGTCTCCATGTGTCGACTTGTCTCGACTTAGCTCGGCTGACGCGAAAGCTGACGCTTGGAAATGGGCATATATGTAGAGGGCAGGCGCTAGAAACGACTGGGAGAGACCAAAAAACGACAAACACACGACAGAACCTTTCATTTTATTGTGGCCACAGATTCGCCCCTTAGTGTACCGAGAGGCAAGAGTGGCGTCAGCGTGCGCGACCGCATCACTATCGCTAAGCAACAACGAAACCGAAGGAAAAATGCAAAATGAAAGAAGCCAAGAGCACGTCGAGTTCCCAGCCGAGCACGCATCCAAGTACCAACCACGGCCAGCGCATCTTAACGCCGGTGACCAGACGAGAACCGCTGCACTACGCGCGGTATGGCCGTTGGCGACAGTATCGCGCGACGTGTAGACACCTTACTTCTTGTGAAGATCGCTTGTTATTTACCTGGCAGTGTCTCGCTGGAGGAAGCATTGTCTTTTAGGGGCGAAAAATGAACTGGCACTTGGTGCGGTCGAATACGCGGCCTTTGTGTTCACAGCACGACGCTCTAACTTACTCAGCTATAGAGCTACGCAATGTGGCACGTCTGCAGTCCAATACCCTATCCACCGTCTCATCCACCTTTATTACTGCCCTGGCACTCATTTAAACACATATCTGCTTTCATTCACGTTTGCTTGCCTGATGCTTGGACCCCAAAAACCACAACACAAAGATATCGTAAATGCCGTGAGAATAACCAAGACTCAGCAAACAAAAGTATGTTCGGCTACCGGGAATCGAATCCGGGCCTCGTGGCTGAAAGCCATGTCTCCTAACAGCTTTCCATTCTTTCTGACCGCCAGACAATCAGACTTGCAAGGCAAGCACCATAGTCACTGCCGTTTCTAGTAGTATCTGTGGAACCTGTTCCCACGTAATTTACTTGTTTTCCCGCATGTACGAAATTTGTAGTTTTGGAATATTTAAAATGCATTGTCAGATGTGGGGTTCGAACCCACGCTCCCCTTAGGGAACCAGAGCTTAAATCTGGCGCCTTAGACCGCTCGGCCAATCTGACGCGTGGGCGCAAAATCTCGTCCATCGTTGTTTCTAGGTATATCTGCAGAGCCTGACTGCGAAATTAGCGTGTTTTTTTCTTGTGTGAAGGAATTACGTTGCTTTTAGAGTATTTAAAACGAGTTGTCAGATGTGAGGTTGCACCCCACACTCACTTTCGGGAACCAGAGCTTAAATATGGTGCCTTACACCATTGTTTTCCGTCGCCATCTGTCTTGAGTGGAACGAGCAGAACTGTAGTTATCAATATTCACATTGACGCAGAGAAAACAAAAAACGACAGGAAAGGCCGTTCCCTAGCAACGGCTACGCTGTGCCTTTCGCCCTGAGGGGAAGCTAATGATATGCTCCAGGCGATGATCAAACTAACCAACTTAATATTGTGATACTTAGGCGCTTTCTACTTCTGGATTGGCACACATATGCTGAATCGTCTCTGGATCATCAGTAAGTACGTCACATTAGATATTTGTTTTATCGCCCTGCTGTAAATTAAAGGGCAGTTTTTTCAACGGCTGTCAGTTCTGCTTCTAGTTACGCTACATCGCCCTAGCAGCACCTACACACTGTGTTCAGATGTTCCCGCCCCCGCCCTGGCGTTGAGCGCCTACAGCGCCATCGCCTTCGGCCTCTGATGGCAGGAGGGTAGCCGACACATCACGGCGTGGGTGGGACGCAGCACAAGGCGGTGGTGGTGTAACGGTCAGCATGGTTGCTTCCCAAGCAGTTGATCCGGGTTCGATTCCCGGCCACCGCACGAAACGTACTTTTTTCTTCTGGGGGAGTTCCACGTAACGAAACGCGATCTTCGAAACTGTGAACTGTCGCGGTACGAATAGTTTTCCTTCGCCCCTCGTCTCAGTCCGTGCTGCCAGGGCGCTAGTCTGCGGGTTTCGTTTCTCAGCATCGTGTGTCTCCATGTGTCGACTTGTCTCGACTTAGCTCGGCTGACGCGAAAGCTGACGCTTGGAAATGGGCATATATGTAGAGGGCAGGCGCTAGAAACGACTGGGAGAGACCAAAAAACGACAAACACACGACAGAACCTTTCATTTTATTGTGGCCACAGATTCGCCCCTTAGTGTACCGAGAGGCAAGAGTGGCGTCAGCGTGCGCGACCGCATCACTATCGCTAAGCAACAACGAAACCGAAGGAAAAATGCAAAATGAAAGAAGCCAAGAGCACGTCGAGTTCCCAGCCGAGCACGCATCCAAGTACCAACCACGGCCAGCGCATCTTAACGCCGGTGACCAGACGAGAACCGCTGCACTACGCGCGGTATGGCCGTTGGCGACAGTATCGCGCGACGTGTAGACACCTTACTTCTTGTGAAGATCGCTTGTTATTTACCTGGCAGTGTCTCGCTGGAGGAAGCATTGTCTTTTAGGGGCGAAAAATGAACTGGCACTTGGTGCGGTCGAATACGCGGCCTTTGTGTTCACAGCACGACGCTCTAACTTACTCAGCTATAGAGCTACGCAATGTGGCACGTCTGCAGTCCAATACCCTATCCACCGTCTCATCCACCTTTATTACTGCCCTGGCACTCATTTAAACACATATCTGCTTTCATTCACGTTTGCTTGCCTGATGCTTGGACCCCAAAAACCACAACACAAAGATATCGTAAATGCCGTGAGAATAACCAAGACTCAGCAAACAAAAGTATGTTCGGCTACCGGGAATCGAATCCGGGCCTCGTGGCTGAAAGCCATGTCTCCTAACAGCTTTCCATTCTTTCTGACCGCCAGACAATCAGACTTGCAAGGCAAGCACCATAGTCACTGCCGTTTCTAGTAGTATCTGTGGAACCTGTTCCCACGTAATTTACTTGTTTTCCCGCATGTACGAAATTTGTAGTTTTGGAATATTTAAAATGCATTGTCAGATGTGGGGTTCGAACCCACGCTCCCCTTAGGGAACCAGAGCTTAAATCTGGCGCCTTAGACCGCTCGGCCAATCTGACGCGTGGGCGCAAAATCTCGTCCATCGTCGTTTCTAGGTATATCTGCAGAGCCTGACTGCGAAATTAGCGTGTTTTTTTCTTGTGTGAAGGAATTACGTTGCTTTTAGAGTATTTAAAACGAGTTGTCAGATGTGAGGTTGCACCCCACACTCACTTTCGGGAACCAGAGCTTAAATATGGTGCCTTACACCATTGTTTTCCGTCGCCATCTGTCTTGAGTGGAACGAGCAGAACTGTAGTTATCAATATTCACATTGACGCAGAGAAAACAAAAAACGACAGGAAAGGCCGTTCCCTAGCAACGGCTACGCTGTGCCTTTCGCCCTGAGGGGAAGCTAATGATATGCTCCAGGCGATGATCAAACTAACCAACTTAATATTGTGATACTTAGGCGCTTTCTACTTCTGGATTGGCACACATATGCTGAATCGTCTCTGGATCATCAGTAAGTACGTCACATTAGATATTTGTTTTATCGCCCTGCTGTAAATTAAAGGGCAGTTTTTTCAACGGCTGTCAGTTCTGCTTCTAGTTACGCTACATCGCCCTAGCAGCACCTACACACTGTGTTCAGATGTTCCCGCCCCCGCCCTGGCGTTGAGCGCCTACAGCGCCATCGCCTTCGGCCTCTGATGGCAGGAGGGTAGCCGACACATCACGGCGTGGGTGGGACGCAGCACAAGGCGGTGGTGGTGTAACGGTCAGCATGGTTGCTTCCCAAGCAGTTGATCCGGGTTCGATTCCCGGCCACCGCACGAAACGTACTTTTTTCTTCTGGGGGAGTTCCACGTAACGAAACGCGATCTTCGAAACTGTGAACTGTCGCGGTACGAATAGTTTTCCTTCGCCCCTCGTCTCAGTCCGTGCTGCCAGGGCGCTAGTCTGCGGGTTTCGTTTCTCAGCATCGTGTGTCTCCATGTGTCGACTTGTCTCGACTTAGCTCGGCTGACGCGAAAGCTGACGCTTGGAAATGGGCATATATGTAGAGGGCAGGCGCTAGAAACGACTGGGAGAGACCAAAAAACGACAAACACACGACAGAACCTTTCATTTTATTGTGGCCACAGATTCGCCCCTTAGTGTACCGAGAGGCAAGAGTGGCGTCAGCGTGCGCGACCGCATCACTATCGCTAAGCAACAACGAAACCGAAGGAAAAATGCAAAATGAAAGAAGCCAAGAGCACGTCGAGTTCCCAGCCGAGCACGCATCCAAGTACCAACCACGGCCAGCGCATCTTAACGCCGGTGACCAGACGAGAACCGCTGCACTACGCGCGGTATGGCCGTTGGCGACAGTATCGCGCGACGTGTAGACACCTTACTTCTTGTGAAGATCGCTTGTTATTTACCTGGCAGTGTCTCGCTGGAGGAAGCATTGTCTTTTAGGGGCGAAAAATGAACTGGCACTTGGTGCGGTCGAATACGCGGCCTTTGTGTTCACAGCACGACGCTCTAACTTACTCAGCTATAGAGCTACGCAATGTGGCACGTCTGCAGTCCAATACCCTATCCACCGTCTCATCCACCTTTATTACTGCCCTGGCACTCATTTAAACACATATCTGCTTTCATTCACGTTTGCTTGCCTGATGCTTGGACCCCAAAAACCACAACACAAAGATATCGTAAATGCCGTGAGAATAACCAAGACTCAGCAAACAAAAGTATGTTCGGCTACCGGGAATCGAATCCGGGCCTCGTGGCTGAAAGCCATGTCTCCTAACAGCTTTCCATTCTTTCTGACCGCCAGACAATCAGACTTGCAAGGCAAGCACCATAGTCACTGCCGTTTCTAGTAGTATCTGTGGAACCTGTTCCCACGTAATTTACTTGTTTTCCCGCATGTACGAAATTTGTAGTTTTGGAATATTTAAAATGCATTGTCAGATGTGGGGTTCGAACCCACGCTCCCCTTAGGGAACCAGAGCTTAAATCTGGCGCCTTAGACCGCTCGGCCAATCTGACGCGTGGGCGCAAAATCTCGTCCATCGTCGTTTCTAGGTATATCTGCAGAGCCTGACTGCGAAATTAGCGTGTTTTTTTCTTGTGTGAAGGAATTACGTTGCTTTTAGAGTATTTAAAACGAGTTGTCAGATGTGAGGTTGCACCCCACACTCACTTTCGGGAACCAGAGCTTAAATATGGTGCCTTACACCATTGTTTTCCGTCGCCATCTGTCTTGAGTGGAACGAGCAGAACTGTAGTTATCAATATTCACATTGACGCAGAGAAAACAAAAAACGACAGGAAAGGCCGTTCCCTAGCAACGGCTACGCTGTGCCTTTCGCCCTGAGGGGAAGCTAATGATATGCTCCAGGCGATGATCAAACTAACCAACTTAATATTGTGATACTTAGGCGCTTTCTACTTCTGGATTGGCACACATATGCTGAATCGTCTCTGGATCATCAGTAAGTACGTCACATTAGATATTTGTTTTATCGCCCTGCTGTAAATTAAAGGGCAGTTTTTTCAACGGCTGTCAGTTCTGCTTCTAGTTACGCTACATCGCCCTAGCAGCACCTACACACTGTGTTCAGATGTTCCCGCCCCCGCCCTGGCGTTGAGCGCCTACAGCGCCATCGCCTTCGGCCTCTGATGGCAGGAGGGTAGCCGACACATCACGGCGTGGGTGGGACGCAGCACAAGGCGGTGGTGGTGTAACGGTCAGCATGGTTGCTTCCCAAGCAGTTGATCCGGGTTCGATTCCCGGCCACCGCACGAAACGTACTTTTTTCTTCTGGGGGAGTTCCACGTAACGAAACGCGATCTTCGAAACTGTGAACTGTCGCGGTACGAATAGTTTTCCTTCGCCCCTCGTCTCAGTCCGTGCTGCCAGGGCGCTAGTCTGCGGGTTTCGTTTCTCAGCATCGTGTGTCTCCATGTGTCGACTTGTCTCGACTTAGCTCGGCTGACGCGAAAGCTGACGCTTGGAAATGGGCATATATGTAGAGGGCAGGCGCTAGAAACGACTGGGAGAGACCAAAAAACGACAAACACACGACAGAACCTTTCATTTTATTGTGGCCACAGATTCGCCCCTTAGTGTACCGAGAGGCAAGAGTGGCGTCAGCGTGCGCGACCGCATCACTATCGCTAAGCAACAACGAAACCGAAGGAAAAATGCAAAATGAAAGAAGCCAAGAGCACGTCGAGTTCCCAGCCGAGCACGCATCCAAGTACCAACCACGGCCAGCGCATCTTAACGCCGGTGACCAGACGAGAACCGCTGCACTACGCGCGGTATGGCCGTTGGCGACAGTATCGCGCGACGTGTAGACACCTTACTTCTTGTGAAGATCGCTTGTTATTTACCTGGCAGTGTCTCGCTGGAGGAAGCATTGTCTTTTAGGGGCGAAAAATGAACTGGCACTTGGTGCGGTCGAATACGCGGCCTTTGTGTTCACAGCACGACGCTCTAACTTACTCAGCTATAGAGCTACGCAATGTGGCACGTCTGCAGTCCAATACCCTATCCACCGTCTCATCCACCTTTATTACTGCCCTGGCACTCATTTAAACACATATCTGCTTTCATTCACGTTTGCTTGCCTGATGCTTGGACCCCAAAAACCACAACACAAAGATATCGTAAATGCCGTGAGAATAACCAAGACTCAGCAAACAAAAGTATGTTCGGCTACCGGGAATCGAATCCGGGCCTCGTGGCTGAAAGCCATGTCTCCTAACAGCTTTCCATTCTTTCTGACCGCCAGACAATCAGACTTGCAAGGCAAGCACCATAGTCACTGCCGTTTCTAGTAGTATCTGTGGAACCTGTTCCCACGTAATTTACTTGTTTTCCCGCATGTACGAAATTTGTAGTTTTGGAATATTTAAAATGCATTGTCAGATGTGGGGTTCGAACCCACGCTCCCCTTAGGGAACCAGAGCTTAAATCTGGCGCCTTAGACCGCTCGGCCAATCTGACGCGTGGGCGCAAAATCTCGTCCATCGTCGTTTCTAGGTATATCTGCAGAGCCTGACTGCGAAATTAGCGTGTTTTTTTCTTGTGTGAAGGAATTACGTTGCTTTTAGAGTATTTAAAACGAGTTGTCAGATGTGAGGTTGCACCCCACACTCACTTTCGGGAACCAGAGCTTAAATATGGTGCCTTACACCATTGTTTTCCGTCGCCATCTGTCTTGAGTGGAACGAGCAGAACTGTAGTTATCAATATTCACATTGACGCAGAGAAAACAAAAAACGACAGGAAAGGCCGTTCCCTAGCAACGGCTACGCTGTGCCTTTCGCCCTGAGGGGAAGCTAATGATATGCTCCAGGCGATGATCAAACTAACCAACTTAATATTGTGATACTTAGGCGCTTTCTACTTCTGGATTGGCACACATATGCTGAATCGTCTCTGGATCATCAGTAAGTACGTCACATTAGATATTTGTTTTATCGCCCTGCTGTAAATTAAAGGGCAGTTTTTTCAACGGCTGTCAGTTCTGCTTCTAGTTACGCTACATCGCCCTAGCAGCACCTACACACTGTGTTCAGATGTTCCCGCCCCCGCCCTGGCGTTGAGCGCCTACAGCGCCATCGCCTTCGGCCTCTGATGGCAGGAGGGTAGCCGACACATCACGGCGTGGGTGGGACGCAGCACAAGGCGGTGGTGGTGTAACGGTCAGCATGGTTGCTTCCCAAGCAGTTGATCCGGGTTCGATTCCCGGCCACCGCACGAAACGTACTTTTTTCTTCTGGGGGAGTTCCACGTAACGAAACGCGATCTTCGAAACTGTGAACTGTCGCGGTACGAATAGTTTTCCTTCGCCCCTCGTCTCAGTCCGTGCTGCCAGGGCGCTAGTCTGCGGGTTTCGTTTCTCAGCATCGTGTGTCTCCATGTGTCGACTTGTCTCGACTTAGCTCGGCTGACGCGAAAGCTGACGCTTGGAAATGGGCATATATGTAGAGGGCAGGCGCTAGAAACGACTGGGAGAGACCAAAAAACGACAAACACACGACAGAACCTTTCATTTTATTGTGGCCACAGATTCGCCCCTTAGTGTACCGAGAGGCAAGAGTGGCGTCAGCGTGCGCGACCGCATCACTATCGCTAAGCAACAACGAAACCGAAGGAAAAATGCAAAATGAAAGAAGCCAAGAGCACGTCGAGTTCCCAGCCGAGCACGCATCCAAGTACCAACCACGGCCAGCGCATCTTAACGCCGGTGACCAGACGAGAACCGCTGCACTACGCGCGGTATGGCCGTTGGCGACAGTATCGCGCGACGTGTAGACACCTTACTTCTTGTGAAGATCGCTTGTTATTTACCTGGCAGTGTCTCGCTGGAGGAAGCATTGTCTTTTAGGGGCGAAAAATGAACTGGCACTTGGTGCGGTCGAATACGCGGCCTTTGTGTTCACAGCACGACGCTCTAACTTACTCAGCTATAGAGCTACGCAATGTGGCACGTCTGCAGTCCAATACCCTATCCACCGTCTCATCCACCTTTATTACTGCCCTGGCACTCATTTAAACACATATCTGCTTTCATTCACGTTTGCTTGCCTGATGCTTGGACCCCAAAAACCACAACACAAAGATATCGTAAATGCCGTGAGAATAACCAAGACTCAGCAAACAAAAGTATGTTCGGCTACCGGGAATCGAATCCGGGCCTCGTGGCTGAAAGCCATGTCTCCTAACAGCTTTCCATTCTTTCTGACCGCCAGACAATCAGACTTGCAAGGCAAGCACCATAGTCACTGCCGTTTCTAGTAGTATCTGTGGAACCTGTTCCCACGTAATTTACTTGTTTTCCCGCATGTACGAAATTTGTAGTTTTGGAATATTTAAAATGCATTGTCAGATGTGGGGTTCGAACCCACGCTCCCCTTAGGGAACCAGAGCTTAAATCTGGCGCCTTAGACCGCTCGGCCAATCTGACGCGTGGGCGCAAAATCTCGTCCATCGTCGTTTCTAGGTATATCTGCAGAGCCTGACTGCGAAATTAGCGTGTTTTTTTCTTGTGTGAAGGAATTACGTTGCTTTTAGAGTATTTAAAACGAGTTGTCAGATGTGAGGTTGCACCCCACACTCACTTTCGGGAACCAGAGCTTAAATATGGTGCCTTACACCATTGTTTTCCGTCGCCATCTGTCTTGAGTGGAACGAGCAGAACTGTAGTTATCAATATTCACATTGACGCAGAGAAAACAAAAAACGACAGGAAAGGCCGTTCCCTAGCAACGGCTACGCTGTGCCTTTCGCCCTGAGGGGAAGCTAATGATATGCTCCAGGCGATGATCAAACTAACCAACTTAATATTGTGATACTTAGGCGCTTTCTACTTCTGGATTGGCACACATATGCTGAATCGTCTCTGGATCATCAGTAAGTACGTCACATTAGATATTTGTTTTATCGCCCTGCTGTAAATTAAAGGGCAGTTTTTTCAACGGCTGTCAGTTCTGCTTCTAGTTACGCTACATCGCCCTAGCAGCACCTACACACTGTGTTCAGATGTTCCCGCCCCCGCCCTGGCGTTGAGCGCCTACAGCGCCATCGCCTTCGGCCTCTGATGGCAGGAGGGTAGCCGACACATCACGGCGTGGGTGGGACGCAGCACAAGGCGGTGGTGGTGTAACGGTCAGCATGGTTGCTTCCCAAGCAGTTGATCCGGGTTCGATTCCCGGCCACCGCACGAAACGTACTTTTTTCTTCTGGGGGAGTTCCACGTAACGAAACGCGATCTTCGAAACTGTGAACTGTCGCGGTACGAATAGTTTTCCTTCGCCCCTCGTCTCAGTCCGTGCTGCCAGGGCGCTAGTCTGCGGGTTTCGTTTCTCAGCATCGTGTGTCTCCATGTGTCGACTTGTCTCGACTTAGCTCGGCTGACGCGAAAGCTGACGCTTGGAAATGGGCATATATGTAGAGGGCAGGCGCTAGAAACGACTGGGAGAGACCAAAAAACGACAAACACACGACAGAACCTTTCATTTTATTGTGGCCACAGATTCGCCCCTTAGTGTACCGAGAGGCAAGAGTGGCGTCAGCGTGCGCGACCGCATCACTATCGCTAAGCAACAACGAAACCGAAGGAAAAATGCAAAATGAAAGAAGCCAAGAGCACGTCGAGTTCCCAGCCGAGCACGCATCCAAGTACCAACCACGGCCAGCGCATCTTAACGCCGGTGACCAGACGAGAACCGCTGCACTACGCGCGGTATGGCCGTTGGCGACAGTATCGCGCGACGTGTAGACACCTTACTTCTTGTGAAGATCGCTTGTTATTTACCTGGCAGTGTCTCGCTGGAGGAAGCATTGTCTTTTAGGGGCGAAAAATGAACTGGCACTTGGTGCGGTCGAATACGCGGCCTTTGTGTTCACAGCACGACGCTCTAACTTACTCAGCTATAGAGCTACGCAATGTGGCACGTCTGCAGTCCAATACCCTATCCACCGTCTCATCCACCTTTATTACTGCCCTGGCACTCATTTAAACACATATCTGCTTTCATTCACGTTTGCTTGCCTGATGCTTGGACCCCAAAAACCACAACACAAAGATATCGTAAATGCCGTGAGAATAACCAAGACTCAGCAAACAAAAGTATGTTCGGCTACCGGGAATCGAATCCGGGCCTCGTGGCTGAAAGCCATGTCTCCTAACAGCTTTCCATTCTTTCTGACCGCCAGACAATCAGACTTGCAAGGCAAGCACCATAGTCACTGCCGTTTCTAGTAGTATCTGTGGAACCTGTTCCCACGTAATTTACTTGTTTTCCCGCATGTACGAAATTTGTAGTTTTGGAATATTTAAAATGCATTGTCAGATGTGGGGTTCGAACCCACGCTCCCCTTAGGGAACCAGAGCTTAAATCTGGCGCCTTAGACCGCTCGGCCAATCTGACGCGTGGGCGCAAAATCTCGTCCATCGTCGTTTCTAGGTATATCTGCAGAGCCTGACTGCGAAATTAGCGTGTTTTTTTCTTGTGTGAAGGAATTACGTTGCTTTTAGAGTATTTAAAACGAGTTGTCAGATGTGAGGTTGCACCCCACACTCACTTTCGGGAACCAGAGCTTAAATATGGTGCCTTACACCATTGTTTTCCGTCGCCATCTGTCTTGAGTGGAACGAGCAGAACTGTAGTTATCAATATTCACATTGACGCAGAGAAAACAAAAAACGACAGGAAAGGCCGTTCCCTAGCAACGGCTACGCTGTGCCTTTCGCCCTGAGGGGAAGCTAATGATATGCTCCAGGCGATGATCAAACTAACCAACTTAATATTGTGATACTTAGGCGCTTTCTACTTCTGGATTGGCACACATATGCTGAATCGTCTCTGGATCATCAGTAAGTACGTCACATTAGATATTTGTTTTATCGCCCTGCTGTAAATTAAAGGGCAGTTTTTTCAACGGCTGTCAGTTCTGCTTCTAGTTACGCTACATCGCCCTAGCAGCACCTACACACTGTGTTCAGATGTTCCCGCCCCCGCCCTGGCGTTGAGCGCCTACAGCGCCATCGCCTTCGGCCTCTGATGGCAGGAGGGTAGCCGACACATCACGGCGTGGGTGGGACGCAGCACAAGGCGGTGGTGGTGTAACGGTCAGCATGGTTGCTTCCCAAGCAGTTGATCCGGGTTCGATTCCCGGCCACCGCACGAAACGTACTTTTTTCTTCTGGGGGAGTTCCACGTAACGAAACGCGATCTTCGAAACTGTGAACTGTCGCGGTACGAATAGTTTTCCTTCGCCCCTCGTCTCAGTCCGTGCTGCCAGGGCGCTAGTCTGCGGGTTTCGTTTCTCAGCATCGTGTGTCTCCATGTGTCGACTTGTCTCGACTTAGCTCGGCTGACGCGAAAGCTGACGCTTGGAAATGGGCATATATGTAGAGGGCAGGCGCTAGAAACGACTGGGAGAGACCAAAAAACGACAAACACACGACAGAACCTTTCATTTTATTGTGGCCACAGATTCGCCCCTTAGTGTACCGAGAGGCAAGAGTGGCGTCAGCGTGCGCGACCGCATCACTATCGCTAAGCAACAACGAAACCGAAGGAAAAATGCAAAATGAAAGAAGCCAAGAGCACGTCGAGTTCCCAGCCGAGCACGCATCCAAGTACCAACCACGGCCAGCGCATCTTAACGCCGGTGACCAGACGAGAACCGCTGCACTACGCGCGGTATGGCCGTTGGCGACAGTATCGCGCGACGTGTAGACACCTTACTTCTTGTGAAGATCGCTTGTTATTTACCTGGCAGTGTCTCGCTGGAGGAAGCATTGTCTTTTAGGGGCGAAAAATGAACTGGCACTTGGTGCGGTCGAATACGCGGCCTTTGTGTTCACAGCACGACGCTCTAACTTACTCAGCTATAGAGCTACGCAATGTGGCACGTCTGCAGTCCAATACCCTATCCACCGTCTCATCCACCTTTATTACTGCCCTGGCACTCATTTAAACACATATCTGCTTTCATTCACGTTTGCTTGCCTGATGCTTGGACCCCAAAAACCACAACACAAAGATATCGTAAATGCCGTGAGAATAACCAAGACTCAGCAAACAAAAGTATGTTCGGCTACCGGGAATCGAATCCGGGCCTCGTGGCTGAAAGCCATGTCTCCTAACAGCTTTCCATTCTTTCTGACCGCCAGACAATCAGACTTGCAAGGCAAGCACCATAGTCACTGCCGTTTCTAGTAGTATCTGTGGAACCTGTTCCCACGTAATTTACTTGTTTTCCCGCATGTACGAAATTTGTAGTTTTGGAATATTTAAAATGCATTGTCAGATGTGGGGTTCGAACCCACGCTCCCCTTAGGGAACCAGAGCTTAAATCTGGCGCCTTAGACCGCTCGGCCAATCTGACGCGTGGGCGCAAAATCTCGTCCATCGTCGTTTCTAGGTATATCTGCAGAGCCTGACTGCGAAATTAGCGTGTTTTTTTCTTGTGTGAAGGAATTACGTTGCTTTTAGAGTATTTAAAACGAGTTGTCAGATGTGAGGTTGCACCCCACACTCACTTTCGGGAACCAGAGCTTAAATATGGTGCCTTACACCATTGTTTTCCGTCGCCATCTGTCTTGAGTGGAACGAGCAGAACTGTAGTTATCAATATTCACATTGACGCAGAGAAAACAAAAAACGACAGGAAAGGCCGTTCCCTAGCAACGGCTACGCTGTGCCTTTCGCCCTGAGGGGAAGCTAATGATATGCTCCAGGCGATGATCAAACTAACCAACTTAATATTGTGATACTTAGGCGCTTTCTACTTCTGGATTGGCACACATATGCTGAATCGTCTCTGGATCATCAGTAAGTACGTCACATTAGATATTTGTTTTATCGCCCTGCTGTAAATTAAAGGGCAGTTTTTTCAACGGCTGTCAGTTCTGCTTCTAGTTACGCTACATCGCCCTAGCAGCACCTACACACTGTGTTCAGATGTTCCCGCCCCCGCCCTGGCGTTGAGCGCCTACAGCGCCATCGCCTTCGGCCTCTGATGGCAGGAGGGTAGCCGACACATCACGGCGTGGGTGGGACGCAGCACAAGGCGGTGGTGGTGTAACGGTCAGCATGGTTGCTTCCCAAGCAGTTGATCCGGGTTCGATTCCCGGCCACCGCACGAAACGTACTTTTTTCTTCTGGGGGAGTTCCACGTAACGAAACGCGATCTTCGAAACTGTGAACTGTCGCGGTACGAATAGTTTTCCTTCGCCCCTCGTCTCAGTCCGTGCTGCCAGGGCGCTAGTCTGCGGGTTTCGTTTCTCAGCATCGTGTGTCTCCATGTGTCGACTTGTCTCGACTTAGCTCGGCTGACGCGAAAGCTGACGCTTGGAAATGGGCATATATGTAGAGGGCAGGCGCTAGAAACGACTGGGAGAGACCAAAAAACGACAAACACACGACAGAACCTTTCATTTTATTGTGGCCACAGATTCGCCCCTTAGTGTACCGAGAGGCAAGAGTGGCGTCAGCGTGCGCGACCGCATCACTATCGCTAAGCAACAACGAAACCGAAGGAAAAATGCAAAATGAAAGAAGCCAAGAGCACGTCGAGTTCCCAGCCGAGCACGCATCCAAGTACCAACCACGGCCAGCGCATCTTAACGCCGGTGACCAGACGAGAACCGCTGCACTACGCGCGGTATGGCCGTTGGCGACAGTATCGCGCGACGTGTAGACACCTTACTTCTTGTGAAGATCGCTTGTTATTTACCTGGCAGTGTCTCGCTGGAGGAAGCATTGTCTTTTAGGGGCGAAAAATGAACTGGCACTTGGTGCGGT